>NW_022994611.1:0-256323 GCF_012275295.1 Melopsittacus undulatus
CTCTTCTCTAAGAATTTTAAAGGCCAATTTTGGCTATTTCTAATCCATTTCTGCCCAATTGCAACCCGTTTCAAGCCGTAGTTTTCATTTTCTAACTCATTTTTGCACCTGTCTAATAAATCTGGGCCCAATTTTGGCCATATCTAACCCATTTTTGGGCTTCTCTATCCCTTCTTAACCCATCTTTGACCATTTCTAACCCTTTATAACCTATTTTTAACCCCCTTCAAGCAGCCTTTGGCCATTTCTACCACTGTTATTCACCTCTCTAACACTTTGTAACCATTTGTGTCCATTTCTAATGCAGTATTGCACCTCTCTAACCATTTTTAAACATTTGTGTCCATTTCTACCCCAGTTTTTGCACTTCTCTAACCCTCATAAAGACATTGTTTCCTATTTCTAAACCATTTTTGCCCACTTTCAATGCCTTTTATGCCATTTTGTTCCTTCTCTAAACAATTTTGTCAATTTCTAACCAATTTTTCAGCCTTTCTTTTTCCTTTTCTAAACTATTTTTGCTCATTTCCAACCCATTTTAAGACGTTTTTGACCATTTCTAACCTGTTTTTACTCACTTCTAACTTATTTTATGTCTCTTTTGGCTATTTCTTGCCTTGTCTAGCTAAGCTCTTACCAGTTTTAAGTCATTTTTGCCCATTTCTTCCCATTTTTCCACCAATCTAACACTTTTTAACCATTTTGTGTCCATTCCTAACACAGTATTGCACCTCTCTAACCCTTTTTAAACATATGTGTCCATTTCTACCCCAGTTTTGCACTTCTCTAACCCTCATAAAGCCATTGTTTCCTCTTTCTAAACCATTTTTGCCCACTTTCAACGCCTTTTATGCCATTTTTTTCCTTCTCTAAACAATTTTCTCAATCTCTAAGCAATTTTTCAGCCTTTCTTTTTCCTTTTCTAAACTATTTTTGCCTCATTTTCCCCTCCCTTTTTAAGCCAATTTTTGACCATTTCTAACCTGTTTTTACTCACTTCTAAGTTATTTTATGTCTCTTTTGGCTATTTCTTGCCTTGTCTAGCTAAGCTCTTACCAGTTTTAAGTCATTTTTGCCCATTTCTTCCCATTTTCCACCAATCTAACACTTTTTAACCATTTGTGTCCATTCCTAACACAGTATTGCACCTCTCTAACCCTTTTTAAACATATGTGTCCATTTCTACCCCAGTTTTGCACTTCTCTAACCCTCATAAAGCCATTGTTTCCTCTTTCTAAACCATTTTTGCCCACTTTCAACAGCCTTTTATGCCATTTTTTTCCTTCTCTAAACAATTTTGTCAATTTCTAACCAATTTTCAGTCTTTCTTTTTTCCTTTTCTAATCTATTTTTGCCTATTTTCCCTCCCATTTTAAGCCAATTTTGACCATTTCTAACCAATTTTTACTCACTTCGAACTCATTTTAAGTCATTTTTGTCTATTTCTAGCCTTGTCTAACAAAGCTTTTTTCCAGATTTAAGCCATTTTTGGCCATTTCTACCCCAGTTTTGCTCTTCTCTCATCATTGTTAAGCCGGTTTTGGCCGTTTCTAACCCAATTTTGCTCTTCTCTAAGAATTTTAAAGCCAATTTTGGCTATTTCTAATCCATTTTCTGCCCAATTGCAACCAGTTTCAAGCCGTAGTTTTCCTTTTCCTAACTCATTTTTGCACCTGTCTAATAAATCTGGGCCCAATTTTGGCCATATCTAACCCATTTTTGGGCTTCTCTATCCCTTCTTAACCATCTTTGACCAATTCTAACCCTTTATAACCTATTTTTCAACCCCCTTCAAGCCGCCTTTGGACATTTCTTCCCCTGTTTTCCACCAATCTAACCCTTTGTAACCATTTGTGTCCATTTCTAATGCCAGTATTGCACCTCCCTAACCCTTTTTAAACATTTGTGTACATTTCTACCCCAGTGTTGCACTTCTCTAACCCTCATAAAGTCATTGTTTCCTCTTTCTAAACCATTTTTGCCCACTTTCAACGCCTTTTATGCCATTTTTTTCCTTCTCTAAACAATTTTCTCAATCTCTAAGCAATTTTCAGCCTTTCTTTTTCCTTTTCTAATCTATTTTTGCCTATTTCCCTCCCTTTTTAAGCCAGTTTTTGACCATTTCTAACCTGTTTTTACTCACTTCTAAGTTATTTTATGTCTCTTTTGGCTATTTCCTGCCTTGTCTAGCTAAGCTCTTACCAGTTTTAAGTCATTTTTGCCCATTTCTTCCCATTTTCCACCAATCTAACACTTTTTAAACATTTGTGTCCATTCCTAACACAGTATTGCACCTCTCTAACCTCTTTTTAAACATTTGTGTCCATTTCTACCCCAGTTTTGCACTTCTCTAACCCTCATAAAGCCATTGTTTCCTCTTTCTAAACCATTTTTGCCCACTTTCAACACCTTTTATGCCATTTTGTTCCTTCTCTAAACAATTTTGTCAATTTCTAACCAATTTTCAGTCTTTCTTTTTCCTTTTCTAATCTATTTTTGCCTATTTTCCCTCCCATTTTAAGCCAATTTTGACCATTTCTAACCAATTTTTACTCACTTCGAACTCATTTTAAGTCATTTTTGTCTATTTCTAGCCTTGTCTAACAAAGCTTTTTTCCAGATTTAAGCCATTTTTGGCCATTTCTACCCCAGTTTTGCTCTTCTCTCATCATTGTTAAGCCGGTTTTGGCCGTTTCTAACCCAATTTTGCTCTTCTCTAAGAATTTTAAAGCCAATTTTGGCTATTTCTAACCCATTTCTGCCCAATTGCAACCCGTTTCAAGCCGTAGTTTTCCTTTCCTAACCCATTTTTGCACCTGTCTAATAAATCTGGGCCCAATTTTGGCCATATCTAACCCATTTTTGGGCTTCTCTATCCCTTCTTAACCCATCTTTGACCATTTCTAACCCTTTATAACCTATTTTTCAACCCCCTTCAAGCCGCCTTTGGACATTTCTTCCCCTGTTATTCCACCAATCTAACCCTTTTTAACCATTTGTGTCCATTTCTAATCCGCAGTATTGCACCTCCCTAACCCTTTTTAAACATTTGTGTACATTTCTACCCCAGTTTTGCACTTCTCTAACCCTCATAAAGTCATTGTTTCCTCTTTCTAAACCATTTTTTGCCCACTTTCAACGCCTTTTATGCCATTTTTTTCCTTCTCTAAACAATTTTGCTCAATCTCTAAGCAATTTTCAGCCTTTCTTTTTCCTTTTCTAAACTATTTTTGCTCATTTCCCTACCCATTTTTAAGCCGATTTTTGACCATTTCTAACCTGTTTTTACTCACTTCTAAGTTATTTTATGTCTCTTTTGGCTATTTCCTGCCTTGTCTAGCTAAGCTCTTACCAGTTTTAAGTCATTTTTGCCCATTTCTTCCCATTTTCCACCAATCTAACACTTTTTAACCATTTGTGTCCATTCCTAACACAGTATTGCACCTCTCTAACTCTTTTTAAACATTTGTGTCCATTTCTACCCCAGTTTTGCACTTCTCTAACCCTCATAAAGCCATTGTTTCCTCTTTCTAAACCATTTTTGCCCACTTTCAACACCTTTTATGCCATTTTTGTTCCTTCTCTAAACAATTTGTCAATTTCTAACCAATTTTCAGTCCTTTCTTTTTCCTTTTCTAATCTATTTTTGCCTATTTTCCCTCCCATTTTAAGCCAATTTTGACCATTTCTAACCAATTTTTACTCACTTCGAACTCATTTTAAGTCATTTTTGTCTATTTCTAGCCTTGTCTAACAAAGCTTTTTTCCAGATTTAAGCCATTTTTTGGCCATTTCTACCCCAGTTTTGCTCTTCTCTCATCATTGTTAAGCCGGTTTTGGCCGTTTCTAACCCAATTTTGCTCTTCTCTAAGAATTTTAAAGCCAATTTTGGCTATTTCTAATCCTTTTCTGCCCAATTGCAACCCGTTTCAAGCCGTAGTTTTCATTTTCTAACTCATTTTTGCACATCTCTAATAAATCTGGGCCCAATTTTGGCCATATCTAACCCATTTTTGGGCTTCTCTATCCCTTCTTAACCCATCTTTGACCATTTCTAACCCTTTATAACCTATTTTTAACCCCCTTCAAGCAGCCTTTGGCCATTTCTACCACTGTTATTCACCTCTCTAACATCTTTGTAACCATTTGTGTCCATTTCTAATGCAGTATTGCACCTCTCTAACCATTTTTAAACATTTGTGTCCATTTCTACCCCAGTTTTGCACTTCTCTAACCCTCATAAAGTCATTGTTTCCTCTTTCTAAACCATTTTTTGCCCACTTTCAATGCCTTTTATGCCATTTTGTTCCTTCTCTAAACAATTTTGTCAATTTCTAACCAATTTTCAGCCTTTCTTTTTCCTTTTCTAAACTATTTTTGCTCATTTCCAACCCATTTTAAGCCGTTTTTGACCATTTCTAACCTGTTTTTACTCACTTCTAACTTATTTTATGTCTCTTTGGCTATTTCCTTGCCTTGTCTAGCTAAGCTCTTACCAGTTTTAAGTCATTTTTGCCCATTTCTTCCCATTTTCCACCAATCTAACACTTTTTAACCATTTGTGTCCATTCCTAACACAGTATTGCACCTCTCTAACCCTTTTTAAACATATGTGTCCATTTCTACCCCAGTTTTGCACTTCTCTAACCCTCATAAAGCCATTGTTTCCTCTTTCTAAACCATTTTTTGCCCACTTTCAACACCTTTTATGCCATTTTTGTTCCTTCTCTAAACAATTTTGTCAATTTCTAACCAATTTTCAGTCCTTTCTTTTTCCTTTTCTAATCTATTTTTGCCTATTTTCCCTCCCATTTTAAGCCAATTTTGACCATTTCTAACCAATTTTTACTCACTTCGAACTCATTTTAAGTCATTTTTGTCTATTTCTAGCCTTGTCTAACAAAGCTTTTTTCCAGATTTAAGCCATTTTTGGCCATTTCTACCCCAGTTTTGCTCTTCTCTCATTATTGTTAAGCCGGTTTTGGCCGTTTCTAACCCAATTTTGCTCTTCTCTAAGAATTTTAAAGCCAATTTTGGCTATTTCTAATCCTTTTCTGCCCAATTGCATCCCGTTTCAAGCCGTAGTTTTCATTTTCTAACTCATTTTTGCACATCTCTAATAAATCTGGGCCCAATTTTGGCCATATCTAACCCATTTTTGGGCTTCTCTATCCCTTCTTAACCCATCTTTGACCATTTCTAACCCTTTATAACCTATTTTTAACCCCCTTCAAGCAGCCTTTGGCCATTTCTACCACTGTTATTCACCTCTCTAACACTTTGTAACCATTTGTGTCCATTTCTAATGCAGTATTGCACCTCTCTAACCATTTTTAAACATTTGTGTCCATTTCTACCCCAGTTTTGCACTTCTCTAACCCTCATAAAGTCATTGTTTCCTATTTCTAAACCATTTTTGCCCACTTTCAATGCCTTTTATGCCATTTTGTTCCTTCTCTAAACAATTTTGTCAATTTCTAACCAATTTTCAGCCTTTCTTTTTCCTTTTCTAAACTATTTTTGCTCATTACCAACCCATTTTAAGCCGTTTTTGACCATTTCTAACCTGTTTTTACTCACTTCTAAGTTATTTTATGTCTCTTTTGGCTATTTCTTGCCTTGTCTAGCTAAGCTCTTACCAGTTTTAAGTCATTTTTGCCCATTTCTTCCCATTTTCCACCAATCTAACACTTTTTAACCATTTGTGTCCATTCCTAACACAGTATTGCACCTCTCTAACCCTTTTTAAACATATGTGTCCATTTCTACCCCAGTTTTGCACTTCTCTAACCCTCATAAAGCCATTGTTTCCTCTTTCTAAACCATTTTTGCCCACTTTCAACACCTTTTATGCCATTTTTTTCCTTCTCTAAACAATTTTGTCAATTTCTAACCAATTTTCAGTCTTTCTTTTTCCTTTTCTAATCTATTTTTGCCTATTTTCCCTCCCATTTTAAGCCAATTTTGACCATTTCTAACCAATTTTTACTCACTTCGAACTCATTTTAAGTCATTTTTGTCTATTTCTAGCCTTGTCTAACAAAGCTTTTTTCCAGATTTAAGCCATTTTTGGCCATTTCTACCCCAGTTTTGCTCTTCTCTCATCATTGTTAAGCCGGTTTTGGCCGTTTCTAACCCAATTTTGCTCTTCTCTAAGAATTTTAAAGCCAATTTTGGCTATTTCTAATCCATTTTCTGCCCAATTGCAACCCGTTTCAAGCCGTAGTTTTCCTTTTCCTAACTCATTTTTGCACATCTCTAATAAATCTGGGCCCAATTTTGGCCATATCTAACCCATTTTTGGGCTTCTCTATCCCTTCTTAACCCATCTTTGACCAATTTCTAACCCTTTATAACCTATTTTTCAACCCCCTTCAAGCAGCCTTTGGCCATTTCTACCCTGTTATTCACCATCTCTAACCTCTTTGTAACCATTTGTGTCCATTTCTAATGCCAGTATTGCACCTCCTCTAACCCTTTTTAAACATTTGTGTCCATTTCTACCCCAGTTTTGCACTTCTCTAACCCTCATAAAGTCATTGTTTCCTCTTTCTAAACCATTTTTGCCCACTTTCAACGCCTTTTATGCCATTTTTTTCCTTCTCTAAACAATTTTGCTCAATCTCTAACCAATTTTCAGCCTTTCTTTTTCCTTTTCTAAACTATTTTTGCCTCATTTTCCAACCCCTTTTTAAGCCAGTTTTGACCATTTCTAACCTGTTTTTACTCACTTCTAAGTTATTTTATGTCTCTTTTGGCTATTTCCTGCCTTGTCTAGCTAAGCTCTTACCAGTTTTAAGTCATTTTTGCCCATTTCTTCCCATTTTCCACCAATCTAACACTTTTTAACCATTTGTGTCCATTCCTAACACAGTATTGCACCTCTCTAACCTCTTTTTAAACATTTGTGTCCATTTCTACCCCAGTTTTGCACTTCTCTAACCCTCATAAAGCCATTGTTTCCTCTTTCTAAACCATTTTTGCCCACTTTCAACACCTTTTATGCCATTTTGTTCCTTCTCTAAACAATTTTGTCAATTTCTAACCAATTTTCAGTCTTTCTTTTTCCTTTTCTAAACTATTTTTGCCTATTTTCCCTCCCATTTTAAGCCAATTTTGACCATTTCTAACCAATTTTTACTCACTTCGAACTCATTTTAAGTCATTTTTGTCTATTTCTAGCCTTGTCTAACAAAGCTTTTTTCAAGATTTAAGCCATTTTTGGCCATTTCTACCCCAGTTTTGCTCTTCTCTCATCATTGTTAAGCCGGTTTTGGCCGTTTTCTAACCCAATTTTGCTCTTCTCTAAGAATTTTAAAGCCAATTTTGGCTATTTCTAATCCTTTTCTGCCCAATTGCAACCCGTTTCAAGCCGTAGTTTTCATTTTCTAACTCATTTTTGCACATCTCTAATAAATCTGGGCCCAATTTTGGCCATATCTAACCCATTTTTGGGCTTCTCTATCCCTTCTTAACCCATCTTTGACCATTTCTAACCCTTTATAACCTATTTTTAACCCCCTTCAAGCAGCCTTTGGCCATTTCTACCACTGTTATTCACCTCTCTAACACTTTGTAACCATTTGTGTCCATTTCTAATGCAGTATTGCACCTCTCTAACCCTTTTTAAACATTTGTGTCCATTTCTACCCCAGTTTTGCACTTCTCTAACCCTCATAAAGTCATTGTTTCCTATTTCTAAACCATTTTTGCCCACTTTCAATGCCTTTTATGCCATTTTGTTCCTTCTCTAAACAATTTTGTCAATTTCTAACCAATTTTCAGCCTTTCTTTTTCCTTTTCTAAACTATTTTTGCTCATTTCCAACCCATTTTAAGCCGTTTTTGACCATTTCTAACCTGTTTTTACTCACTTCTAACTTATTTTATGTCTCTTTTGGCTATTTCTTGCCTTGTCTAGCTAAGCTCTTACCAGTTTTAAGTCATTTTTGCCCATTTCTTCCCATTTTCCACCAATCTAACACTTTTTAACCATTTGTGTCCATTCCTAACACAGTATTGCACCTCTCTAACCCTTTTTAAACATATGTGTCCATTTCTACCCCAGTTTTGCACTTCTCTAACCCTCATAAAGCCATTGTTTCCTCTTTCTAAACCATTTTTGCCCACTTTCAACACCTTTTATGCCATTTTTTTCCTTCTCTAAACAATTTTGTCAATTTCTAACCAATTTTCAGTCTTTCTTTTTCCTTTTCTAATCTATTTTTGCCTATTTTCCCTCCCATTTTAAGCCAATTTTGACCATTTCTAACCAATTTTTACTCACTTCGAACTCATTTTAAGTCATTTTTGTCTATTTCTAGCCTTGTCTAACAAAGCTTTTTTCCAGATTTAAGCCATTTTTGGCCATTTCTACCCCAGTTTTGCTCTTCTCTCATCATTGTTAAGCCGGTTTTGGCCGTTTCTAACCCAATTTTGCTCTTCTCTAAGAATTTTAAAGCCAATTTTGGCTATTTCTAACCCATTTTCTGCCCAATTGCAACCAGTTTCAAGCCGTACTTTTCCTTTCCTAACCCATTTTTTGCACCTGTCTAATAAATCTGGGCCCAATTTTGGCCATATCTAACCCATTTTTGGGCTTCTCTATCCCTTCTTAACCCATCTTTGACCAATTCTAACCCTTTATAACCTATTTTCAACCCCCTTCAAGCCGCCTTTGGACATTTCTTCCCCTGTTTTCCACCAATCTAACCCTTTTTTAACCATTTGTGTCCATTTCTAACCCAGTATTGCACCTCCCTAACCCTTTTTAAACATTTGTGTACATTTCTACCCCAGTGTTGCACTTCTCTAACCCTCATAAAGTCATTGTTTCCTCTTTCTAAACCATTTTTGCCCACTTTCAACGCCTTTTATGCCATTTTTTTCCTTCTCTAAACAATTTTTCTCAATCTCTAAGCAATTTTCAGCCTTTCTTTTTCCTTTTCTAAACTATTTTTGCCTATTTTCCCTCCCATTTTAAGCCAATTTTTGACCATTTCTAACCTGTTTTTACTCACTTCTAAGTTATTTTATGTCTCTTTTGGCTATTTCCTGCCTTGTCTAGCTAAGCTCTTACCAGTTTTAAGTCATTTTTGCCCATTTCTTCCCATTTTCCACCAATCTAACACTTTTTAACCATTTGTGTCCATTCCTAACACAGTATTGCACCTCTCTAACTCTTTTTAAACATTTGTGTCCATTTCTACCCCAGTTTTGCACTTCTCTAACCCTCATAAAGCCATTGTTTCCTCTTTCTAAACCATTTTTGCCCACTTTCAACACCTTTTATGCCATTTTTGTTCCTTCTCTAAACAATTTTGTCAATTTCTAACCAATTTTCAGTCTTTCTTTTTCCTTTTCTAAACTATTTTTGCCTGTTTTCCCTCCCATTTTAAGCCAATTTTGACCATTTCTAACCAATTTTTACTCACTTCGAACTCATTTTAAGTCATTTTTGTCTATTTCTAGCCTTGTCTAACAAAGCTTTTTTCCAGATTTAAGCCATTTTTGGCCATTTCTACCCCGGTTTTGCTCTTCTCTCATCATTGTTAAGCCGGTTTTGGCCGTTTCTAACCCAATTTTGCTCTTCTCTAAGAATTTTAAAGCCAATTTCGGCTATTTCTAATCCTTTTCTGCCCAATTGCAACCCGTTTCAAGCCGTAGTTTTCATTTTCTAACTCATTTTTGCACATCTCTAATAAATCATGGGCCCAATTTTGGCCATATCTAACCCATTTTTGGGCTTCTCTATCCCTTCTTAACCCATCTTTGACCATTTCTAACCCTTTATAACCTATTTTTAACCCCCTTCAAGCAGCCTTTGGCCATTTCTACCACTGTTATTCACCTCTCTAACACTTTGTAACCATTTGTGTCCATTTCTAATGCAGTATTGCACCTCTCTAACCATTTTTAAACATTTGTGTCCATTTCTACCCCAGTGTTGCACTTCTCTAACCCTCATAAAGTCATTGTTTCCTCTTTCTAAACCATTTTTGCCCACTTTCAATGCCTTTTATGCCATTTTGTTCCTTCTCTAAACAATTTTGTCAATTTCTAACCAATTTTCAGCCTTTCTTTTTCCTTTTCTAAACTATTTTTGCTCATTTCCAACCCATTTTAAGACGTTTTTGACCATTTCTAACCTGTTTTTACTCACTTCTAACTTATTTTATGTCTCTTTTGGCTATTTCTTGCCTTGTCTAGCTAAGCTCTTACCAGTTTTAAGTCATTTTTGCCCATTTCTTCCCATTTTCCACCAATCTAACACTTTTTAACCATTTGTGTCCATTCCTAACACAGTATTGCACCTCTCTAACCCTTTTTAAACATATGTGTCCATTTCTACCCCAGTTTTGCACTTCTCTAACCCTCATAAAGCCATTGTTTCCTCTTTCTAAACCATTTTTTGCCCACTTTCAACACCTTTTATGCCATTTTTTTTCCTTCTCTAAACAATTTTGTCAATTTCTAACCAATTTTCAGTCTTTCTTTTTCCTTTTCTAATCTATTTTTGCCTATTTTCCCTCCCATTTTAAGCCAATTTTGACCATTTCTAACCAATTTTTACTCACTTCGAACTCATTTTAAGTCATTTTTGTCTATTTCTAGCCTTGTCTAACAAAGCTTTTTTCCAGATTTAAGCCATTTTTGGCCCTTTCTACCCCAGTTTTGCTCTTCTCTCATCATTTTTAAGCCGGTTTTGGCCGTTTCTAACCCAATTTTGCTCTTCTCTAAGAATTTTAAAGCCAATTTTGGCTATTTCTAATCCTTTTCTGCCCAATTGCAACCCGTTTCAAGCCGTAGTTTTCCTTTCCTAACCCATTTTTGCACCTGTCTAATAAATCTGGGCCCAATTTTGGCCATATCTAACCCATTTTTGGGCTTCTCTATCCCTTCTTAACCCATCTTTGACCAATTCTAACCCTTTATAACCTATTTTCAACCCCCTTCAAGCCGCCTTTGGACATTTCTTCCCCTGTTTTCCACCAATCTAACCCTTTTTAACCATTTGTGTCCATTTCTAACCCAGTATTGCACCTCCCTAACCCTTTTTAAACATTTGTGTCCATTTCTACCCCAGTGTTTGCACTTCTCTAACCCTCATAAAGTCATTGTTTCCTCTTTCTAAACCATTTTTGCCCACTTTCAACGCCTTTTATGCCATTTTTTTCCTTCTCTAAACAATTTTCTCAATCTCTAAGCAATTTTCAGCCTTTCTTTTTCCTTTTCTAAACTATTTTTGCCTATTTTCTCTCCCTTTTTAAGCCAATTTTGACCATTTCTAACCTGTTTTTTACTCACTTCTAAGTTATTTTATGTCTCTTTTGGCTATTTCCTGCCTTGTCTAGCTAAGCTCTTACCAGTTTTAAGTCATTTTTGCCCATTTCTTCCCATTTTCCACCAATCTAACACTTTTTAACCATTTGTGTCCATTCCTAACACAGTATTGCACCTCTCTAACCCTTTTTAAACATATGTGTCCATTTCTACCCCAGTTTTGCACTTCTCTAACCCTCATAAAGCCATTGTTTCCTCTTTCTAAACCATTTTTGCCCACTTTCAACACCTTTTATGCCATTTTGTTCCTTCTCTAAACAATTTTGTCAATTTCTAACCAATTTTCAGCCTTTCTTTTTCCTTTTCTAATCTATTTTTGCCTATTTTCCCTCCCATTTTAAGCCAATTTTGACCATTTCTAACCAATTTTTACTCACTTCGAACTCATTTTAAGTCATTTTTGTCTATTTCTAGCCTTGTCTAACAAAGCTTTTTTCCAGATTTAAGCCATTTTTGGCCATTTCTACCCCAGTTTTGCTCTTCTCTCATCATTGTTAAGCCGGTTTTGGCCGTTTCTAACCCAATTTTTCTCTTCTCTAAGAATTTTAAAGCCAATTTTGGCTATTTCTAACCCATTTCTGCCCAATTGCAACCAGTTTCAAGCCGTACTTTTCCTTTCCTAACCCATTTTTGCACCTGTCTAATAAATCTGGGCCCAATTTTGGCCATATCTAACCCATTTTTGGGCTTCTCTATCCCTTCTTAACCCATCTTTGACCAATTCTAACCCTTTATAACCTATTTTCAACCCCCTTCAAGCCGCCTTTGGACATTTCTTCCCCTGTTTTCCACCAATCTAACCCTTTTTAACCATTTGTGTCCATTTCTAATGCAGTATTGCACCTCTCTAACCATTTTTAAACATTTGTGTCCATTTCTACCCCAGTTTTGCACTTCTCTAACCCTCATAAAGTCATTGTTTCCTCTTTCTAAACCATTTTTGCCCACTTTCAATGCCTTTTATGCCATTTTGTTCCTTCTCTAAACAATTTTGTCAATTTCTAACCAATTTTCAGCCTTTCTTTTTCCTTTTCTAAACTATTTTTGCTCATTTCCAACCCATTTTAAGCCGTTTTTGACCATTTCTAACCTGTTTTTACTCACTTCTAACTTATTTTATGTCTCTTTTGGCTATTTCTTGCCTTGTCTAGCTAAGCTCTTACCAGTTTTAAGTCATTTTTGCCCATTTCTTCCCATTTTCCACCAATCTAACACTTTTTAACCATTTGTGTCCATTCCTAACACAGTATTGCACCTCTCTAACCCTTTTTAAACATATGTGTCCATTTCTACCCCAGTTTTGCACTTCTTTAACCCTCATAAAGCCATTGTTTCCTCTTTCTAAACCATTTTTGCCCACTTTCAACACCTTTTATGCCATTTTTTTTCCTTCTCTAAACAATTTTGTCAATTTCTAACCAATTTTCAGTCTTTCTTTTTCCTTTTCTAATCTATTTTTGCCTATTTTCCCTCCCATTTTAAGCCAATTTTGACCATTTCTAACCAATTTTTACTCACTTCGAACTCATTTTAAGTCATTTTTGTCTATTTCTAGCCTTGTCTAACAAAGCTTTTTTCCAGATTTAAGCCATTTTTGGCCATTTCTACCCCAGTTTTGCTCTTCTCTCATCATTGTTAAGCCGGTTTTGGCCGTTTCTAACCCAATTTTGCTCTTCTCTAAGAATTTTAAAGCCAATTTTGGCTATTTCTAATCCATTTCTGCCCAATTGCAACCAGTTTCAAGCCGTAGTTTTCCTTTCCTAACCCATTTTTGCACAACTCTAATAAATCTGGGCCCAATTTTGGCCATATCTAACCCATTTTTGGGCTTCTCTATCCCTTCTTAACCCATCTTTGACCAATTCTAACCCTTTATAACCTATTTTCAACCCCCTTCAAGCCGCCTTTGGACATTTCTTCCCCTGTTTTCCACCAATCTAACCCTTTTTAACCATTTGTGTCCATTTCTAACCCAGTATTGCACCTCCCTAACCCTTTTTAAACATTTGTGTCCATTTCTACCCCAGTGTTGCACTTCTCTAACCCTCATAAAGTCATTGTTTCCTCTTTCTAAACCATTTTTGCCCACTTTCAACGCCTTTTATGCCATTTTTTTTCCTTCTCTAAACAATTTTCTCAATCTCTAAGCAATTTTCAGCCTTTCTTTTTCCTTTTCTAAACTATTTTTGCCTATTTCCCCTCCCTTTTTAAGCCAATTTTGACCATTTCTAACCTGTTTTTACTCACTTCTAAGTTATTTTATGTCTCTTTTGGCTATTTCCTGCCTTGTCTAGCTAAGCTCTTACCAGTTTTAAGTCATTTTTGCCCATTTCTTCCCATTTTCCACCAATCTAACACTTTTTAACCATTTGTGTCCATTCCTAACACAGTATTGCACCTCTCTAACCCTTTTTAAACATATGTGTCCATTTCTACCCCAGTTTTGCACTTCTCTAACCCTCATAAAGCCATTGTTTCCTCTTTCTAAACCATTTTTGCCCACTTTCAACACCTTTTATGCCATTTTTTTCCTTCTCTAAACAATTTTGTCAATTTCTAACCAATTTTCAGCCTTTCTTTTTCCTTTTCTAAACTATTTTTGCCTATTTTCCCTCCCATTTTAAGCCAATTTTGACCATTTCTAACCAATTTTTACTCACTTCGAACTCATTTTAAGTCATTTTTGTCTATTTCTAGCCTTGTCTAACAAAGCTTTTTTCCAGATTTAAGCCATTTTTGGCCATTTCTACCCCAGTTTTGCTCTTCTCTCATCATTGTTAAGCCGGTTTTGGCCGTTTCTAACCCAATTTTGCTCTTCTCTAAGAATTTTAAAGCCAATTTTGGCTATTTCTAACCCATTTCTGCCCAATTGCAACCAGTTTCAAGCCGTAGTTTTCCTTTCCTAACCCATTTTTGCACCTGTCTAATAAATCTGGGCCCAATTTTGGCCATATCTAACCCATTTTTGGGCTTCTCTATCCCTTCTTAACCCATCTTTGACCAATTCTAACCCTTTATAACCTATTTTCAACCCCCTTCAAGCCGCCTTTGGACATTTCTTCCCCTGTTTTCCACCAATCTAACCCTTTTTAACCATTTGTGTCCATTTCTAACCCAGTATTGCACCTCCCTAACCCTTTTTAAACATTTGTGTACATTTCTACCCCAGTGTTGCACTTCTCTAACCCTCATAAAGTCATTGTTTCCTCTTTCTAAACCATTTTTGCCCACTTTCAACGCCTTTTATGCCATTTTTTTCCTTCTCTAAACAATTTTCTCAATCTCTAAGCAATTTTCAGCCTTTCTTTTTCCTTTTCTAAACTATTTTTGCCTATTTTCCCTCCCTTTTTAAGCCAATTTTGACCATTTCTAACCTGTTTTTACTCACTTCTAAGTTATTTTATGTCTCTTTTGGCTATTTCCTGCCTTGTCTAGCTAAGCTCTTACCAGTTTTAAGTCATTTTTGCCCATTTCTTCCCATTTTCCACCAATCTAACACTTTTTAACCATTTGTGTCCATTCCTAACACAGTATTGCACCTCTCTAACTCTTTTTAAACATTTGTGTCCATTTCTACCCCAGTTTTGCACTTCTCTAACCCTCATAAAGCCATTGTTTCCTCTTTCTAAACCATTTTTGCCCACTTTCAACACCTTTTATGCCATTTTGTTCCTTCTCTAAACAATTTTGTCAATTTCTAACCAATTTTCAGTCTTTCTTTTTCCTTTTCTAAACTATTTTTGCCTATTTTCCCTCCCATTTTAAGCCAATTTTGACCATTTCTAACCAATTTTTACTCACTTCGAACTCATTTTAAGTCATTTTTGTCTATTTCTAGCCTTGTCTAACAAAGCTTTTTTCCAGATTTAAGCCATTTTTGGCCATTTCTACCCCAGTTTTGCTCTTCTCTCATCATTGTTAAGCCGGTTTTGGCCGTTTCTAACCCAATTTTGCTCTTCTCTAAGAATTTTAAAGCCAATTTTGGCTATTTCTAATCCTTTTCTGCCCAATTGCAACCCGTTTCAAGCCGTAGTTTTCATTTTCTAACTCATTTTTGCACATCTCTAATAAATCAGGGCCCAATTTTGGCCATATCTAACCCATTTTTGGGCTTCTCTATCCCTTCTTAACCCATCTTTGACCATTTCTAACCCTTTATAACCTATTTTTAACCCCCTTCAAGCAGCCTTTGGCCATTTCTACCACTGTTATTCACCTCTCTAACACTTTGTAACCATTTGTGTCCATTTCTAATGCAGTATTGCACCTCTCTAACCATTTTTAAACATTTGTGTCCATTTCTACCCCAGTGTTGCACTTCTCTAACCCTCATAAAGTCATTGTTTCCTATTTCTAAACCATTTTTGCCCACTTTCAATGCCTTTTATGCCATTTTGTTCCTTCTCTAAACAATTTTGTCAATTTCTAACCAATTTACAGCCTTTCTTTTTCCTTTTCTAAACTATTTTTGCTCATTTCCAACCCATTTTAAGCCGTTTTTGACCATTTCTAACCTGTTTTTACTCACTTCTAAGTTATTTTATGTCTCTTTTGGCTATTTCTTGCCTTGTCTAGCTAAGCTCTTACCAGTTTTAAGTCATTTTTGCCCATTTCTTCCCATTTTCCACCAATCTAACACTTTTTAACCATTTGTGTCCATTCCTAACACAGTATTGCACCTCTCTAACCCTTTTTAAACATATGTGTCCATTTCTACCCCAGTTTTGCACTTCTCTAACCCTCATAAAGCCATTGTTTCCTCTTTCTAAACCATTTTTGCCCACTTTCAACACCTTTTATGCCATTTTTTTTCCTTCTCTAAACAATTTTGTCAATTTCTAACCAATTTTCAGTCTTTCTTTTTCCTTTTCTAATCTATTTTTGCCTATTTTCCCTCCCATTTTAAGCCAATTTTGACCATTTCTAACCAATTTTTACTCACTTCGAACTCATTTTAAGTCATTTTTGTCTATTTCTAGCCTTGTCTAACAAAGCTTTTTTCCAGATTTAAGCCATTTTTGGCCATTTCTACCCCAGTTTTGCTCTTCTCTCATCATTGTTAAGCCGGTTTTGGCCGTTTCTAACCCAATTTTGCTCTTCTCTAAGAATTTTAAAGCCAATTTTGGCTATTTCTAATCCTTTTCTGCCCAATTGCAACCCGTTTCAAGCCGTAGTTTTCCTTTCCTAACCCATTTTTGCACCTGTCTAATAAATCTGGGCCCAATTTTGGCCATATCTAACCCATTTTTGGGCTTCTCTATCCCTTCTTAACCCATCTTTGACCAATTCTAACCCTTTATAACCTATTTTCAACCCCCTTCAAGCCGCCTTTGGACATTTCTTCCCCTGTTTTCCACCAATCTAACCCTTTTTAACCATTTGTGTCCATTTCTAACCCAGTATTGCACCTCCCTAACCCTTTTTAAACATTTGTGTCCATTTCTACCCCAGTGTTGCACTTCTCTAACCCTCATAAAGTCATTGTTTCCTCTTTCTAAACCATTTTTGCCCACTTTCAACGCCTTTTATGCCATTTTTTTCCTTCTCTAAACAATTTTCTCAATCTCTAAGCAATTTTCAGCCTTTCTTTTTCCTTTTCTAAACTATTTTTGCCTATTTCCCCTCCCTTTTTAAGCCAATTTTTGACCATTTCTAACCTGTTTTTACTCACTTCTAAGTTATTTTATGTCTCTTTTGGCTATTTCCTGCCTTGTCTAGCTAAGCTCTTACCAGTTTTAAGTCATTTTTGCCCATTTCTTCCCATTTTCCACCAATCTAACACTTTTTAACCATTTGTGTCCATTCCTAACACAGTATTGCACCTCTCTAACCCTTTGTAAACATATGTGTCCATTTCTACCCCAGTTTTGCACTTCTCTAACCCTCATAAAGCCATTGTTTCCTCTTTCTAAACCATTTTTGCCCACTTTCAACACCTTTTATGCCATTTTGTTCCTTCTCTAAACAATTTTGTCAATTTCTAACCAATTTTCAGCCTTTCTTTTTCCTTTTCTAATCTATTTTTGCCTATTTTCCCTCCCATTTTAAGCCAATTTTGACCATTTCTAACCAATTTTTACTCACTTCGAACTCATTTTAAGTCATTTTTGTCTATTTCTAGCCTTGTCTAACAAAGCTTTTTTCCAGATTTAAGCCATTTTTGGCCATTTCTACCCCAGTTTTGCTCTTCTCTCATCATTGTTAAGCCGGTTTTGGCCGTTTCTAACCCAATTTTTCTCTTCTCTAAGAATTTTAAAGCCAATTTTGGCTATTTCTAATCCATTTCTGCCCAATTGCAACCAGTTTCAAGCCGTAGTTTTCCTTTCCTAACCCATTTTTGCACCTGTCTAATAAATCTGGGCCCAATTTTGGCCATATCTAACCCATTTTTGGGCTTCTCTATCCCTTCTTAACCCATCTTTGACCAATTCTAACCCTTTATAACCTATTTTCAACCCCCTTCAAGCCGCCTTTGGACATTTCTTCCCCTGTTTTCCACCAATCTAACCCTTTGTAACCATTTGTGTCCATTTCTAATGCAGTATTGCACCTCTCTAACCATTTTTAAACATTTGTGTCCATTTCTACCCCAGTTTTGCACTTCTCTAACCCTCATAAAGTCATTGTTTCCTATTTCTAAACCATTTTTGCCCACTTTCAATGCCTTTTATGCCATTTTGTTCCTTCTCTAAACAATTTTGTCAATTTCTAACCAATTTTCAGCCTTTCTTTTTCCTTTTCTAAACTATTTTTGCTCATTTCCAACCCATTTTAAGCCGTTTTTGACCATTTCTAACCTGTTTTTACTCACTTCTAACTTATTTTATGTCTCTTTTGGCTATTTCTTGCCTTGTCTAGCTAAGCTCTTACCAGTTTTAAGTCATTTTTGCCCATTTCTTCCCATTTTCCACCAATCTAACACTTTTTAACCATTTGTGTCCATTCCTAACACAGTATTGCACCTCTCTAACCCTTTTTAAACATATGTGTCCATTTCTACCCCAGTTTTGCACTTCTTTAACCCTCATAAAGCCATTGTTTCCTCTTTCTAAACCATTTTTGCCCACTTTCAACACCTTTTATGCCATTTTTTTCCTTCTCTAAACAATTTTGTCAATTTCTAACCAATTTTCAGTCTTTCTTTTTCCTTTTCTAATCTATTTTTGCCTATTTTCCCTCCCATTTTAAGCCAATTTTGACCATTTCTAACCAATTTTTACTCACTTCGAACTCATTTTAAGTCATTTTTGTCTATTTCTAGCCTTGTCTAACAAAGCTTTTTTCCAGATTTAAGCCATTTTTGGCCATTTCTACCCCAGTTTTGCTCTTCTCTCATCATTGTTAAGCCGGTTTTGGCCGTTTCTAACCCAATTTTGCTCTTCTCTAAGAATTTTAAAGCCAATTTTGGCTATTTCTAATCCATTTCTGCCCAATTGCAACCAGTTTCAAGCCGTAGTTTTCCTTTCCTAACCCATTTTTGCACCTGTCTAATAAATCTGGGCCCAATTTTGGCCATATCTAACCCATTTTTGGGCTTCTCTATCCCTTCTTAACCCATCTTTGACCAATTCTAACCCTTTATAACCTATTTTCAACCCCCTTCAAGCCGCCTTTGGACATTTCTTCCCCTGTTTTCCACCAATCTAACCCTTTTTAACCATTTGTGTCCATTTCTAACCCAGTATTGCACCTCCCTAACCCTTTTTAAACATTTGTGTCCATTTCTACCCCAGTGTTGCACTTCTCTAACCCTCATAAAGTCATTGTTTCCTCTTTCTAAACCATTTTTGCCCACTTTCAACGCCTTTTATGCCATTTTTTTCCTTCTCTAAACAATTTTCTCAATCTCTAAGCAATTTTCAGCCTTTCTTTTTCCTTTTCTAAACTATTTTTGCCTATTTCCCCTCCCTTTTTAAGCCAATTTTGACCATTTCTAACCTGTTTTTACTCACTTCTAAGTTATTTTATGTCTCTTTTGGCTATTTCCTGCCTTGTCTAGCTAAGGTCTTACCAGTTTTAAGTCATTTTTGCCCATTTCTTCCCATTTTCCACCAATCTAACACTTTTTAACCATTTGTGTCCATTCCTAACACAGTATTGCACCTCTCTAACCCTTTTTAAACATATGTGTCCATTTCTACCCCAGTTTTGCACTTCTCTAACCCTCATAAAGCCATTGTTTCCTCTTTCTAAACCATTTTTGCCCACTTTCAACACCTTTTATGCCATTTTGTTCCTTCTCTAAACAATTTTGTCAATTTCTAAGCAATTTTCAGCCTTTCTTTTTCCTTTTCTAATCTATTTTTGCCTATTTTCCCTCCCATTTTAAGCCAATTTTGACCATTTCTAACCAATTTTTACTCACTTCGAACTCATTTTAAGTCATTTTTGTCTATTTCTAGCCTTGTCTAACAAAGCTTTTTTCCAGATTTAAGCCATTTTTGGCCATTTCTACCCCAGTTTTGCTCTTCTCTCATCATTGTTAAGCCGGTTTTGGCCGTTTCTAACCCAATTTTTCTCTTCTCTAAGAATTTTAAAGCCAATTTTGGCTATTTCTAATCCATTTCTGCCCAATTGCAACCAGTTTCAAGCCGTAGTTTTTCCTTTCCTAACCCATTTTTGCACCTGTCTAATAAATCTGGGCCCAATTTTGGCCATATCTAACCCATTTTTGGGCTTCTCTATCCCTTCTTAACCCATCTTTGACCAATTCTAACCCTTTATAACCTATTTTCAACCCCCTTCAAGCCGCCTTTGGACATTTCTTCCCCTGTTTTCCACCAATCTAACCCTTTGTAACCATTTGTGTCCATTTCTAATGCAGTATTGCACCTCTCTAACCATTTTTAAACATTTGTGTCCATTTCTACCCCAGTTTTGCACTTCTCTAACCCTCATAAAGTCATTGTTTCCTATTTCTAAACCATTTTTGCCCACTTTCAATGCCTTTTATGCCATTTTGTTCCTTCTCTAAACAATTTTGTCAATTTCTAACCAATTTTCAGCCTTTCTTTTTCCTTTTCTAAACTATTTTTGCTCATTTCCAACCCATTTTAAGCCGTTTTTGACCATTTCTAACCTGTTTTTACTCACTTCTAACTTATTTTATGTCTCTTTTGGCTATTTCTTGCCTTGTCTAGCTAAGCTCTTACCAGTTTTAAGTCATTTTTGCCCATTTCTTCCCATTTTCCACCAATCTAACACTTTTTAACCATTTGTGTCCATTCCTAACACAGTATTGCACCTCTCTAACCCTTTTTAAACATATGTGTCCATTTCTACCCCAGTTTTGCACTTCTTTAACCCTCATAAAGCCATTGTTTCCTCTTTCTAAACCATTTTTGCCCACTTTCAACACCTTTTATGCCATTTTTTTCCTTCTCTAAACAATTTTGTCAATTTCTAACCAATTTTCAGTCTTTCTTTTTCCTTTTCTAATCTATTTTTGCCTATTTTCCCTCCCATTTTAAGCCAATTTTGACCATTTCTAACCAATTTTTACTCACTTCGAACTCATTTTAAGTCATTTTTGTCTATTTCTAGCCTTGTCTAACAAAGCTTTTTTCCAGATTTAAGCCATTTTTGGCCATTTCTATCCCAGTTTTGCTCTTCTCTCATCATTGTTAAGCCGGTTTTGGCCGTTTCTAACCCAATTTTGCTCTTCTCTAAGAATTTTAAAGCCAATTTTGGCTATTTCTAATCCATTTCTGCCCAATTGCAACCAGTTTCAAGCCGTAGTTTTCCTTTCCTAACCCATTTTTGCACCTGTCTAATAAATCTGGGCCCAATTTTGGCCATATCTAACCCATTTTTGGGCTTCTCTATCCCTTCTTAACCCATCTTTGACCAATTCTAACCCTTTATAACCTATTTTCAACCCCCTTCAAGCCACCTTTGGACATTTCTTCCCCTGTTTTCCACCAATCTAACCCTTTTTAACCATTTGTGTCCATTTCTAACCCAGTATTGCACCTCCCTAACCCTTTTTAAACATTTGTGTCCATTTCTACCCCAGTGTTGCACTTCTCTAACCCTCATAAAGTCATTGTTTCCTCTTTCTAAACCATTTTTGCCCACTTTCAACGCCTTTTATGCCATTTTTTTCCTTCTCTAAACAATTTTCTCAATCTCTAAGCAATTTTCAGCCTTTCTTTTTCCTTTTCTAAACTATTTTTGCCTATTTCCCCTCCCTTTTTAAGCCAATTTTGACCATTTCTAACCTGTTTTTACTCACTTCTAAGTTATTTTATGTCTCTTTTGGCTATTTCCTGCCTTGTCTAGCTAAGCTCTTACCAGTTTTAAGTCATTTTTGCCCATTTCTTCCCATTTTCCACCAATCTAACACTTTTTAACCATTTGTGTCCATTCCTAACACAGTATTGCACCTCTCTAACCCTTTTTAAACATTTGAGTCCATTTCTACCCCAGTTTTGCACTTCTCTAACCCTCATAAAGCCATTGTTTCCTCTTTCTAAACCATTTTTGCCCACTTTCAACACCTTTTATGCCATTTTGTTCCTTCTCTAAACAATTTTGTCAATTTCTAACCAATTTTCAGTCTTTCTTTTTCCTT
The DNA here is from genome assembly GCF_012275295.1 of Melopsittacus undulatus. NCBI lineage: Eukaryota > Metazoa > Chordata > Aves > Psittaciformes > Psittaculidae > Melopsittacus > Melopsittacus undulatus. The sequence continues at coordinate 21,916 of NW_022994611.1, forward strand.
TTCTAATCTATTTTTGCCTATTTTCCCTCCCATTTTAAGCCAATTTTGACCATTTCTAACCAATTTTTACTCACTTCGAACTCATTTTAAGTCATTTTTGTCTATTTCTAGCCTTGTCTAACAAAGCTTTTTTCCAGATTTAAGCCATTTTTGGCCATTTCTACCCCAGTTTTGCTCTTCTCTCATCATTGTTAAGCCGGTTTTGGCCGTTTCTAACCCAATTTTTCTCTTCTCTAAGAATTTTAAAGCCAATTTTGGCTATTTCTAATCCTTTTCTGCCCAATTGCAACCCGTTTCAAGCCGTAGTTTTCATTTTCTAACTCATTTTTGCACATCTCTAATAAATCTGGGCCCAATTTTGGCCATATCTAACCCATTTTTGGGCTTCTCTATCCCTTCTTAACCCATCTTTGACCATTTCTAACCCTTTATAACCTATTTTTAACCCCCTTCAAGCAGCCTTTGGCCATTTCTACCACTGTTATTCACCTCTCTAACACTTTGTAACCATTTGTGTCCATTTCTAATGCAGTATTGCACCTCTCTAACCATTTTTAAACATTTGTGTCCATTTCTACCCCAGTTTTGCACTTCTCTAACCCTCATAAAGTCATTGTTTCCTATTTCTAAACCATTTTTGCCCACTTTCAATGCCTTTTATGCCATTTTGTTCCTTCTCTAAACAATTTTGTCAATTTCTAACCAATTTTCAGCCTTTCTTTTTCCTTTTCTAAACTATTTTTGCTCATTTCCAACCCATTTTAAGCCGTTTTTGACCATTTCTAACCTGTTTTTACTCACTTCTAAGTTATTTTATGTCTCTTTTGGCTATTTCTTGCCTTGTCTAGCTAAGCTCTTACCAGTTTTAAGTCATTTTTGCCCATTTCTTCCCATTTTCCACCAATCTAACACTTTTTAACCATTTGTGTCCATTCCTAACACAGTATTGCACCTCTCTAACCCTTTTTCAACATGTGTCCATTTCTACCCCAGTTTTGCACTTCTCTAACCCTCATAAAGCCATTGTTTCCTCTTTCTAAACCATTTTTGCCCACTTTCAACACCTTTTATGCCATTTTTTTCCTCCTCTAAACAATTTTGTCAATTTCTAACCAATTTTCAGCCTTTCTTTTTCCTTTTCTAAACTATTTTTGCTCATTTCCAACCCATTTTAAGCCGTTTTTGACCATTTCTAACCTGTTTTTACTCACTTCTAACTTATTTTATGTCTCTTTTGGCTATTTCTTGCCTTGTCTAGCTAAGCTCTTACCAGTTTTAAGTCATTTTTGCCCATTTCTTCCCATTTTCCACCAATCTAACACTTTTTAACCATTTGTGTCCATTCCTAACACAGTATTGCACCTCTCTAACCCTTTTTAAACATATGTGTCCATTTCTACCCCAGTTTTGCACTTCTCTAACCCTCATAAAGCCATTGTTTCCTCTTTCTAAACCATTTTTGCCCACTTTCAACACCTTTTATGCCATTTTTTTTCCTTCTCTAAACAATTTTGTCAATTTCTAACCAATTTTCAGTCTTTCTTTTTCCTTTTCTAATCTATTTTTGCCTATTTTCCCTCCCATTTTAAGCCAATTTTGACCATTTCTAACCAATTTTTACTCACTTCGAACTCATTTTAAGTCATTTTTGTCTATTTCTAGCCTTGTCTAACAAAGCTTTTTTCCAGATTTAAGCCATTTTTGGCCATTTCTACCCCAGTTTTGCTCTTCTCTCATCATTGTTAAGCCGGTTTTGGCCGTTTCTAACCCAATTTTGCTCTTCTCTAAGAATTTTAAAGCCAATTTTGGCTATTTCTAATCCATTTCTGCCCAATTGCAACCAGTTTCAAGCTGTAGTTTTCCTTTCCTAACCCATTTTTGCACCTGTCTAATAAATCTGGGCCCAATTTTGGCCATATCTAACCCATTTTTGGGCTTCTCTATCCCTTCTTAACCCATCTTTGACCAATTCTAACCCTTTATAACCTATTTTCAACCCCCTTCAAGCCGCCTTTGGACATTTCTTCCCCTGTTTTCCACCAATCTAACCCTTTTTAACCATTTGTGTCCATTTCTAACCCAGTATTGCACCTCCCTAACCCTTTTTAAACATTTGTGTACATTTCTACCCCAGTGTTGCACTTCTCTAACCCTCATAAAGTCATTGTTTCCTCTTTCTAAACCATTTTTGCCCACTTTCAACGCCTTTTATGCCATTTTTTTCCTTCTCTAAACAATTTTCTCAATCTCTAAGCAATTTTCAGCCTTTCTTTTTCCTTTTCTAAACTATTTTTGCCTATTTCCCCTCCCTTTTTAAGCCAATTTTGACCATTTCTAACCTGTTTTTACTCACTTCTAAGTTATTTTATGTCTCTTTTGGCTATTTCCTGCCTTGTCTAGCTAAGCTCTTACCAGTTTTAAGTCATTTTTGCCCATTTCTTCCCATTTTCCACCAATCTAACACTTTTTAACCATTTGTGTCCATTCCTAACACAGTATTGCACCTCTCTAACTCTTTTTAAACATTTGAGTCCATTTCTACCCCAGTTTTGCACTTCTCTAACCCTCATAAAGCCATTGTTTCCTCTTTCTAAACCATTTTTGCCCACTTTCAACACCTTTTATGCCATTTTGTTCCTTCTCTAAACAATTTTGTCAATTTCTAACCAATTTTCAGTCTTTCTTTTTCCTTTTCTAATCTATTTTTGCCTATTTTCCCTCCCATTTTAAGCCAATTTTGACCATTTCTAACCAATTTTTACTCACTTCGAACTCATTTTAAGTCATTTTTGTCTATTTCTATCCTTGTCTAACAAAGCTTTTTTCCAGATTTAAGCCATTTTTGGCCATTTCTACCCCAGTTTTGCTCTTCTCTCATCATTGTTAAGCCGGTTTTGGCCGTTTCTAACCCAATTTTTCTCTTCTCTAAGAATTTTAAAGCCAATTTTGGCTATTTCTAATCCTTTTCTGCCCAATTGCAACGCGTTTCAAGCCGTAGTTTTCATTTTCTAACTCATTTTTGCACATCTCTAATAAATCTGGGCCCAATTTTGGCCATATCTAACCCATTTTTGGGCTTCTCTATCCCTTCTTAACCCATCTTTGACCATTTCTAACCCTTTATAACCTATTTTTAACCCCCTTCAAGCAGCCTTTGGACATTTCTACCACTGTTATTCACCTCTCTAACACTTTGTAACCATTTGTGTCCATTTCTAATGCAGTATTGCAGCTCTCTAACTATTTTTAAACATTTGTGTCCATTTCTACCCCAGTTTTGCACTTCTCTAACCCTCATAAAGTCATTGTTTCCTCTTTCTAAACCATTTTTGCCCACTTTCAATGCCTTTTATGCCATTTTGTTCCTTCTCTAAACAATTTTGTCAATTTCTAACCAATTTTCAGCCTTTCTTTTTCCTTTTCTAAACTATTTTTGCTCATTTCCAACCCATTTTAAGCCGTTTTTGACCATTTCTAACTTGTTTTTACTCACTTCTAACTTATTTTATGTCTCTTTTGGCTATTTCTTGCCTTGTCTAGCTAAGCTCTTACCAGTTTTAAGTCATTTTTGCCCATTTCTTCCCATTTTCCACCAATCTAACACTTTTTAACCATTTGTGTCCATTCCTAACACAGTATTGCACCTCTCTAACCCTTTTTCAACATGTGTCCATTTCTACCCCAGTTTTGCACTTCTCTAACCCTCATAAAGCCATTGTTTCCTCTTTCTAAACCATTTTTGCCCACTTTCAACACCTTTTATGCCATTTTTTTCCTCCTCTAAACAATTTTGTCAATTTCTAACCAATTTTCAGCCTTTCTTTTTCCTTTTCTAAACTATTTTTGCTCATTTCCAACCCATTTTAAGACGTTTTTGACCATTTCTAACCTGTTTTTACTCACTTCTAACTTATTTTATGTCTCTTTTGGCTATTTCTTGCCTTGTCTAGCTAAGCTCTTACCAGTTTTAAGTCATTTTTGCCCATTTCTTCCCATTTTCCACCAATCTAACACTTTTTAACCATTTCTGTCCATTCCTAACACAGTATTGCACCTCTCTAACCCTTTTTAAACATATGTGTCCATTTCTACCCCAGTTTTGCACTTCTCTAACCCTCATAAAGCCATTGTTTCCTCTTTCTAAACCATTTTTGCCCACTTTCAACACCTTTTATGCCATTTTTTTCCTTCTCTAAACAATTTTGTCAATTTCTAACCAATTTTCAGTCTTTCTTTTTCCTTTTCTAATCTATTTTTGCCTATTTTCCCTCCCATTTTAAGCCAATTTTGACCATTTCTAACCAATTTTTACTCACTTCGAACTCATTTTAAGTCATTTTTGTCTATTTCTAGCCTTGTCTAACAAAGCTTTTTTCTAGATTTAAGCCATTTTTGGCCATTTCTACCCCAGTTTTGCTCTTCTCTCATCATTGTTAAGCCGGTTTTGGCCGTTTCTAACCCAATTTTGCTCTTCTCTAAGAATTTTAAAGCCAATTTTGGCTATTTCTAATCCATTTCTGCCCAATTGCAACCAGTTTCAAGCCGTAGTTTTCCTTTCCTAAGCCATTTTTGCACCTGTCTAATAAATCTGGGCCCAATTTTGGCCATATCTAACCCATTTTTGGGCTTCTCTATCCCTTCTTAACCCATCTTTGACCAATTCTAACCCTTTATAACCTATTTTCAACACCCTTCAAGCCGCCTTTGGACATTTCTTCCCCTGTTTTCCACCAATCTAACCCTTTTTAACCATTTGTGTCCATTTCTAACCCAGTATTGCACCTCCCTAACCCTTTTTAAACATTTGTGTACATTTCTACCCCAGTGTTGCACTTCTCTAACCCTCATAAAGTCATTGTTTCCTCTTTCTAAACCATTTTTGCCCACTTTCAACGCCTTTTATGCCATTTTTTTCCTTCTCTAAACAATTTTCTCAATCTCTAAGCAATTTTCAGCCTTTCTTTTTCCTTTTCTAAACTATTTTTGCCTATTTCCCCTCCCTTTTTAAGCCAATTTTGACCATTTCTAACCTGTTTTTACTCACTTCTAAGTTATTTTATGTCTCTTTTGGCTATTTCCTGCCTTGTCTAGCTAAGCTCTTACCAGTTTTAAGTCATTTTTGCCCATTTCTTCCCATTTTCCACCAATCTAACACTTTTTAACCATTTGTGTCCATTCCTAACACAGTATTGCACCTCTCTAACTCTTTTTAAACATTTGAGTCCATTTCTACCCCAGTTTTGCACTTCTCTAACCCTCATAAAGCCATTGTTTCCTCTTTCTAAACCATTTTTGCCCACTTTCAACACCTTTTATGCCATTTTGTTCCTTCTCTAAACAATTTTGTCAATTTCTAACCAATTTTCAGTCTTTCTTTTTCCTTTTCTAATCTATTTTTGCCTATTTTCCCTCCCATTTTAAGCCAATTTTGACCATTTCTAACCAATTTTTACTCACTTCGAACTCATTTTAAGTCATTTTTGTCTATTTCTAGCCTTGTCTAACAAAGCTTTTTTCCAGATTTAAGCCATTTTTGGCCATTTCTACCCCAGTTTTGCTCTTCTCTCATCATTGTTAAGCCGGTTTTGGCCGTTTCTAACCCAATTTTTCTCTTCTCTAAGAATTTTAAAGCCAATTTTGGCTATTTCTAATCCTTTTCTGCCCAATTGCAACGCGTTTCAAGCCGTAGTTTTCATTTTCTAACTCATTTTTGCACATCTCTAATAAATCTGGGCCCAATTTTGGCCATATCTAACCCATTTTTGGGCTTCTCTATCCCTTCTTAACCCATCTTTGACCATTTCTAACCCTTTATAACCTATTTTTAACCCCCTTCAAGCAGCCTTTGGCCATTTCTACCACTGTTATTCACCTCTCTAACACTTTGTAACCATTTGTGTCCATTTCTAATGCAGTATTGCAGCTCTCTAACCATTTTTAAACATTTGTGTCCATTTCTACCCCAGTTTTGCACTTCTCTAACCCTCATAAAGTCATTGTTTCCTCTTTCTAAACCATTTTTGCCCACTTTCAATGCCTTTTATGCCATTTTGTTCCTTCTCTAAACAATTTTGTCAATTTCTAACCAATTTTCAGCCTTTCTTTTTCCTTTTCTAAACTATTTTTGCTCATTTCCAACCCATTTTAAGCCGTTTTTGACCATTTCTAACCTGTTTTTACTCACTTCTAAGTTATTTTATGTCTCTTTTGGCTATTTCTTGCCTTGTCTAGCTAAGCTCTTACCAGTTTTAAGTCATTTTTGCCCATTTCTTCCCATTTTCCACCAATCTAACACTTTTTAACCATTTGTGTCCATTCCTAACACAGTATTGCACCTCTCTAACCCTTTTTCAACATGTGTCCATTTCTACCCCAGTTTTGCACTTCTCTAACCCTCATAAAGTCATTGTTTCCTCTTTCTAAACCATTTTTGCCCACTTTCAACACCTTTTATGCCATTTTTTTCCTCCTCTAAACAATTTTGTCAATTTCTAACCAATTTTCAGCCTTTCTTTTTCCTTTTCTAAACTATTTTTGCTCATTTCCAACCCATTTTAAGACGTTTTTGACCATTTCTAACCTGTTTTTACTCACTTCTAACTTATTTTATGTCTCTTTTGGCTATTTCTTGCCTTGTCTAGCTAAGCTCTTACCAGTTTTAAGTCATTTTTGCCCATTTCTTCCCATTTTCCACCAATCTAACACTTTTTAACCATTTCTGTCCATTCCTAACACAGTATTGCACCTCTCTAACCCTTTTTAAACATATGTGTCCATTTCTACCCCAGTTTTGCACTTCTCTAACCCTCATAAAGCCATTGTTTCCTCTTTCTAAACCATTTTTGCCCACTTTCAACACCTTTTATGCCATTTTTTTCCTTCTCTAAACAATTTTGTCAATTTCTAACCAATTTTCAGTCTTTCTTTTTCCTTTTCTAATCTATTTTTGCCTATTTTCCCTCCCATTTTAAGCCAATTTTGACCATTTCTAACCAATTTTTACTCACTTCGAACTCATTTTAAGTCATTTTTGTCTATTTCTAGCCTTGTCTAACAAAGCTTTTTTCCAGATTTAAGCCATTTTTGGCCATTTCTACCCCAGTTTTGCTCTTCTCTCATCATTGTTAAGCCGGTTTTGGCCGTTTCTAACCCAATTTTGCTCTTCTCTAAGAATTTTAAAGCCAATTTTGGCTATTTCTAATCCATTTCTGCCCAATTGCAACCAGTTTCAAGCCGTAGTTTTCCTTTCCTAACCCATTTTTGCACCTGTCTAATAAATCTGGGCCCAATTTTGGCCATATCTAACCCATTTTTGGGCTTCTCTATCCCTTCTTAACCCATCTTTGACCAATTCTAACCCTTTATAACCTATTTTCAACACCCTTCAAGCCGCCTTTGGACATTTCTTCCCCTGTTTTTCCACCAATCTAACCCTTTTTAACCATTTGTGTCCATTTCTACCCCAGTGTTGCACTTCTCTAACCCTCATAAAGTCATTGTTTCCTCTTTCTAAACCATTTTTGCCCACTTTCAACGCCTTTTATGCCATTTTTTTCCTTCTCTAAACAATTTTCTCAATCTCTAAGCAATTTTCAGCCTTTCTTTTTCCTTTTCTAAACTATTTTTGCCTATTTCCCCTCCCTTTTTAAGCCAATTTTGACCATTTCTAACCTGTTTTTACTCACTTCTAAGTTATTTTATGTCTCTTTTGGCTATTTCCTGCCTTGTCTAGCTAAGCTCTTACCAGTTTTAAGTCATTTTTGCCCATTTCTTCCCATTTTCCACCAATCTAACACTTTTTAACCATTTGTGTCCATTCCTAACACAGTATTGCACCTCTCTAACTCTTTTTAAACATTTGAGTCCATTTCTACCCCAGTTTTGCACTTCTCTAACCCTCATAAAGCCATTGTTTCCTCTTTCTAAACCATTTTTGCCCACTTTCAACACCTTTTATGCCATTTTGTTCCTTCTCTAAACAATTTTGTCAATTTCTAACCAATTTTCAGTCTTTCTTTTTCCTTTTCTAATCTATTTTTGCCTATTTTCCCTCCCATTTTAAGCCAATTTTGACCATTTCTAACCAATTTTTACTCACTTCGAACTCATTTTAAGTCATTTTTGTCTATTTCTAGCCTTGTCTAACAAAGCTTTTTTCCAGATTTAAGCCATTTTTGGCCATTTCTACCCCAGTTTTGCACTTCTCTCATCATTGTTAAGCCGGTTTTGGCCGTTTCTAACCCAATTTTGCTCTTCTCTAAGAATTTTAAAGCCAATTTTGGCTATTTCTAATCCATTTCTGCCAAATTGCAACCAGTTTCAAGCCGTAGTTTTCCTTTCCTAACCCATTTTTGCACCTGTCTAATAAATCTGGGCCCAATTTTGGCCATATCTAACCCATTTTTGGGCTTCTCTATCCCTTCTTAACCCATCTTTGACCAATTCTAACCCTTTATAACCTATTTTCAACACCCTTCAAGCCGCCTTTGGACATTTCTTCCCCTGTTTTCCACCAATCTAACCCTTTTTAACCATTTGTGTCCATTTCTAACCCAGTATTGCACCTCCCTAACCCTTTTTAAACATTTGTGTCCATTTCTACCCCAGTGTTGCACTTCTCTAACCCTCATAAAGTCATTGTTTCCTCTTTCTAAACCATTTTTGCCCACTTTCAACGCCTTTTATGCCATTTTTTTCCTTCTCTAAACAATTTTCTCAATCTCTAAGCAATTTTCAGCCTTTCTTTTTCCTTTTCTAAACTATTTTTGCCTATTTCCCCTCCCTTTTTAAGCCAATTTTGACCATTTCTAACCTGTTTTTACTCACTTCTAAGTTATTTTATGTCTCTTTTGGCTATTTCCTGCCTTGTCTAGCTAAGCTCTTACCAGTTTTAAGTCATTTTTGCCCATTTCTTCCCATTTTCCACCAATCTAACACTTTTTAACCATTTGTGTCCATTCCTAACACAGTATTGCACCTCTCTAACTCTTTTTAAACATTTGTGTCCATTTCTACCCCAGTTTTGCACTTCTCTAACCCTCATAAAGCCATTGTTTCCTCTTTCTAAACCATTTTTGCCCACTTTCAACACCTTTTATGCCATTTTGTTCCTTCTCTAAACAATTTTGTCAATTTCTAACCAATTTTCAGTCTTTCTTTTTCCTTTTCTAATCTATTTTTGCCTATTTTCCCTCCCATTTTAAGCCAATTTTGACCATTTCTAACCAATTTTTACTCACTTCGAACTCATTTTAAGTCATTTTTGTCTATTTCTAGCCTTGTCTAACAAAGCTTTTTTCCAGATTTAAGCCATTTTTGGCCATTTCTACCCCAGTTTTGCTCTTCTCTCATCATTGTTAAGCCGGTTTTGGCCGTTTCTAACCCAATTTTTCTCTTCTCTAAGAATTTTAAAGCCAATTTTGGCTATTTCTAATCCTTTTCTGCCCAATTGCAACCCGTTTCAAGCCGTAGTTTTCATTTTCTAACTCATTTTTGCACATCTCTAATAAATCTGGGCCCAATTTTGGCCATATCTAACCCATTTTTGGGCTTCTCTATCCCTTCTTAACCCATCTTTGACCATTTCTAACCCTTTATAACCTATTTTTAACCCCCTTCAAGCAGCCTTTGGCCATTTCTACCACTGTTATTCACCTCTCTAACACTTTGTAACCATTTGTGTCCATTTCTAATGCAGTATTGCAGCTCTCTAACCATTTTTAAACATTTGTGTCCATTTCTACCCCAGTTTTGCACTTCTCTAACCCTCATAAAGTCATTGTTTCCTCTTTCTAAACCATTTTTGCCCACTTTCAATGCCTTTTATGCCATTTTGTTCCTTCTCTAAACAATTTTGTCAATTTCTAACCAATTTTCAGCCTTTCTTTTTCCTTTTCTAAACTATTTTTGCTCATTTCCAACCCATTTTAAGCCGTATTTGACCATTTCTAACCTGTTTTTACTCACTTCTAAGTTATTTTATGTCTCTTTTGGCTATTTCTTGCCTTGTCTAGCTAAGCTCTTACCAGTTTTAAGTCATTTTTGCCCATTTCTTCCCATTTTCCACCAATCTAACACTTTTTAACCATTTGTGTCCATTCCTAACACAGTATTGCACCTCTCTAACCCTTTTTCAACATGTGTCCATTTCTACCCCAGTTTTGCACTTCTCTAACCCTCATAAAGCCATTGTTTCCTCTTTCTAAACCATTTTTGCCCACTTTCAACACCTTTTATGCCATTTTTTTCCTCCTCTAAACAATTTTGTCAATTTCTAACCAATTTTCAGCCTTTCTTTTTCCTTTTCTAAACTATTTTTGCTCATTTCCAACCCATTTTAAGACGTTTTTGACCATTTCTAACCTGTTTTTACTCACTTCTAACTTATTTTATGTCTCTTTTGGCTATTTCTTGCCTTGTCTAGCTAAGCTCTTACCAGTTTTAAGTCATTTTTGCCCATTTCTTCCCATTTTCCACCAATCTAACACTTTTTAACCATTTCTGTCCATTCCTAACACAGTATTGCACCTCTCTAACCCTTTTTAAACATATGTGTCCATTTCTACCCCAGTTTTGCACTTCTCTAACCCTCATAAAGCCATTGTTTCCTCTTTCTAAACCATTTTTGCCCACTTTCAACACCTTTTATGCCATTTTTTTCCTTCTCTAAACAATTTTGTCAATTTCTAACCAATTTTCAGTCTTTCTTTTTCCTTTTCTAATCTATTTTTGCCTATTTTCCCTCCCATTTTAAGCCAATTTTGACCATTTCTAACCAATTTTTACTCACTTCGAACTCATTTTAAGTCATTTTTGTCTATTTCTAGCCTTGTCTAACAAAGCTTTTTTCCAGATTTAAGCCATTTTTGGCCATTTCTACCCCAGTTTTGCTCTTCTCTCATCATTGTTAAGCCGGTTTTGGCCGTTTCTAACCCAATTTTGCTCTTCTCTAAGAATTTTAAAGCCAATTTTGGCTATTTCTAATCCATTTCTGCCCAATTGCAACCAGTTTCAAGCCGTAGTTTTCCTTTCCTAACCCATTTTTGCACCTGTCTAATAAATCTGGGCCCAATTTTGGCCATATCTAACCCATTTTTGGGCTTCTCTATCCCTTCTTAACCCATCTTTGACCAATTCTAACCCTTTATAACCTATTTTCAACACCCTTCAAGCCGCCTTTGGACATTTCTTCCCCTGTTTTCCACCAATCTAACCCTTTTTAACCATTTGTGTCCATTTCTACCCCAGTGTTGCACTTCTCTAACCCTCATAAAGTCATTGTTTCCTCTTTCTAAACCATTTTTGCCCACTTTCAACGCCTTTTATGCCATTTTTTTCCTTCTCTAAACAATTTTCTCAATCTCTAAGCAATTTTCAGCCTTTCTTTTTCCTTTTCTAAACTATTTTTGCCTATTTCCCCTCCCTTTTTAAGCCAATTTTGACCATTTCTAACCTGTTTTTACTCACTTCTAAGTTATTTTATGTCTCTTTTGGCTATTTCCTGCCTTGTCTAGCTAAGCTCTTACCAGTTTTAAGTCATTTTTGCCCATTTCTTCCCATTTTCCACCAATCTAACACTTTTTAACCATTTGTGTCCATTCCTAACACAGTATTGCACCTCTCTAACTCTTTTTAAACATTTGAGTCCATTTCTACCCCAGTTTTGCACTTCTCTAACCCTCATAAAGCCATTGTTTCCTCTTTCTAAACCATTTTTGCCCACTTTCAACACCTTTTATGCCATTTTGTTCCTTCTCTAAACAATTTTGTCAATTTCTAACCAATTTTCAGTCTTTCTTTTTCCTTTTCTAATCTATTTTTGCCTATTTTCCCTCCCATTTTAAGCCAATTTTGACCATTTCTAACCAATTTTTACTCACTTCGAACTCATTTTAAGTCATTTTTGTCTATTTCTAGCCTTGTCTAACAAAGCTTTTTTCCAGATTTAAGCCATTTTTGGCCATTTCTACCCCAGTTTTGCACTTCTCTCATCATTGTTAAGCCGGTTTTGGCCGTTTCTAACCCAATTTTGCTCTTCTCTAAGAATTTTAAAGCCAATTTTGGCTATTTCTAATCCATTTCTGCCAAATTGCAACCAGTTTCAAGCCGTAGTTTTCCTTTCCTAACCCATTTTTGCACCTGTCTAATAAATCTGGGCCCAATTTTGGCCATATCTAACCCATTTTTGGGCTTCTCTATCCCTTCTTAACCCATCTTTGACCAATTCTAACCCTTTATAACCTATTTTCAACCCCCTTCAAGCCGCCTTTGGACATTTCTTCCCCTGTTTTCCACCAATCTAACCCTTTTTAACCATTTGTGTCCATTTCTAACCCAGTATTGCACCTCCCTAACCCTTTTTAAACATTTGTGTCCATTTCTACCCCAGTGTTGCACTTCTCTAACCCTCATAAAGTCATTGTTTCCTCTTTCTAAACCATTTTTGCCCACTTTCAACGCCTTTTATGCCATTTTTTTCCTTCTCTAAACAATTTTCTCAATCTCTAAGCAATTTTCAGCCTTTCTTTTTCCTTTTCTAAACTATTTTTGCCTATTTCCCCTCCCTTTTTAAGCCAATTTTGACCATTTCTAACCTGTTTTTACTCACTTCTAAGTTATTTTATGTCTCTTTTGGCTATTTCCTGCCTTGTCTAGCTAAGCTCTTACCAGTTTTAAGTCATTTTTGCCCATTTCTTCCCATTTTCCACCAATCTAACACTTTTTAACCATTTGTGTCCATTCCTAACACAGTATTGCACCTCTCTAACTCTTTTTAAACATTTGTGTCCATTTCTACCCCAGTTTTGCACTTCTCTAACCCTCATAAAGCCATTGTTTCCTCTTTCTAAACCATTTTTGCCCACTTTCAACACCTTTTATGCCATTTTGTTCCTTCTCTAAACAATTTTGTCAATTTCTAACCAATTTTCAGTCTTTCTTTTTCCTTTTCTAATCTATTTTTGCCTATTTTCCCTCCCATTTTAAGCCAATTTTGACCATTTCTAACCAATTTTTACTCACTTCGAACTCATTTTAAGTCATTTTTGTCTATTTCTAGCCTTGTCTAACAAAGCTTTTTTCCAGATTTAAGCCATTTTTGGCCATTTCTACCCCAGTTTTGCTCTTCTCTCATCATTGTTAAGCCGGTTTTGGCCGTTTCTAACCCAATTTTTCTCTTCTCTAAGAATTTTAAAGCCAATTTTGGCTATTTCTAATCCTTTTCTGCCCAATTGCAACCCGTTTCAAGCCGTAGTTTTCATTTTCTAACTCATTTTTGCACATCTCTAATAAATCTGGGCCCAATTTTGGCCATATCTAACCCATTTTTGGGCTTCTCTATCCCTTCTTAACCCATCTTTGACCATTTCTAACCCTTTATAACCTATTTTTAACCCCCTTCAAGCAGCCTTTGGCCATTTCTACCACTGTTATTCACCTCTCTAACACTTTGTAACCATTTGTGTCCATTTCTAATGCAGTATTGCAGCTCTCTAACCATTTTTAAACATTTGTGTCCATTTCTACCCCAGTTTTGCACTTCTCTAACCCTCATAAAGTCATTGTTTCCTCTTTCTAAACCATTTTTGCCCACTTTCAATGCCTTTTATGCCATTTTGTTCCTTCTCTAAACAATTTTGTCAATTTCTAACCAATTTTCAGCCTTTCTTTTTCCTTTTCTAAACTATTTTTGCTCATTTCCAACCCATTTTAAGCCGTATTTGACCATTTCTAACCTGTTTTTTACTCACTTCTAACTTATTTTATGTCTCTTTTGGCTATTTCTTGCCTTGTCTAGCTAAGCTCTTACCAGTTTTAAGTCATTTTTGCCCATTTCTTCCCATTTTCCACCAATCTAACACTTTTTAACCATTTGTGTCCATTCCTAACACAGTATTGCACCTCTCTAACCCTTTTTCAACATGTGTCCATTTCTACCCCAGTTTTGCACTTCTCTCACCCTCATAAAGCCATTGTTTCCTCTTTCTAAACCATTTTTGCCCACTTTCAACACCTTTTATGCCATTTTTTTCCTCCTCTAAACAATTTTGTCAATTTCTAACCAATTTTCAGCCTTTCTTTTTCCTTTTCTAAACTATTTTTGCTCATTTCCAACCCATTTTAAGCCGTTTTTGACCATTTCTAACCTGTTTTTACTCACTTCTAACTTATTTTATGTCTCTTTTGGCTATTTCTTGCCTTGTCTAGCTAAGCTCTTACCAGTTTTAAGTCATTTTTGCCCATTTCTTCCCATTTTCCACCAATCTAACACTTTTTAACCATTTCTGTCCATTCCTAACACAGTATTGCACCTCTCTAACCCTTTTTAAACATATGTGTCCATTTCTACCCCAGTTTTGCACTTCTCTAACCCTCATAAAGCCATTGTTTCCTCTTTCTAAACCATTTTTGCCCACTTTCAACACCTTTTATGCCATTTTTTTTCCTTCTCTAAACAATTTTGTCAATTTCTAACCAATTTTCAGTCTTTCTTTTTCCTTTTCTAATCTATTTTTGCCTATTTTCCCTCCCATTTTAAGCCAATTTTGACCATTTCTAACCAATTTTTACTCACTTCGAACTCATTTTAAGTCATTTTTGTCTATTTCTAGCCTTGTCTAACAAAGCTTTTTTCCAGATTTAAGCCATTTTTGGCCATTTCTACCCCAGTTTTGCTCTTCTCTCATCATTGTTAAGCCGGTTTTGGCCGTTTCTAACCCAATTTTGCTCTTCTCTAAGAATTTTAAAGCCAATTTTGGCTATTTCTAATCCATTTCTGCCCAATTGCAACCAGTTTCAAGCCGTAGTTTTCCTTTCCTAACCCATTTTTGCACCTGTCTAATAAATCTGGGCCCAATTTTGGCCATATCTAACCCATTTTTGGGCTTCTCTATCCCTTCTTAACCCATCTTTGACCAATTCTAACCCTTTATAACCTATTTTCAACACCCTTCAAGCCGCCTTTGGACATTTCTTCCCCTGTTTTCCACCAATCTAACCCTTTTTAACCATTTGTGTCCATTTCTACCCCAGTGTTGCACTTCTCTAACCCTCATAAAGTCATTGTTTCCTCTTTCTAAACCATTTTTGCCCACTTTCAACGCCTTTTATGCCATTTTTTTCCTTCTCTAAACAATTTTCTCAATCTCTAAGCAATTTTCAGCCTTTCTTTTTCCTTTTCTAAACTATTTTTGCCTATTTCCCCTCCCTTTTTAAGCCAATTTTGACCATTTCTAACCTGTTTTTACTCACTTCTAAGTTATTTTATGTCTCTTTTGGCTATTTCCTGCCTTGTCTAGCTAAGCTCTTACCAGTTTTAAGTCATTTTTGCCCATTTCTTCCCATTTTCCACCAATCTAACACTTTTTAACCATTTGTGTCCATTCCTAACACAGTATTGCACCTCTCTAACTCTTTTTAAACATTTGAGTCCATTTCTACCCCAGTTTTGCACTTCTCTAACCCTCATAAAGCCATTGTTTCCTCTTTCTAAACCATTTTTGCCCACTTTCAACACCTTTTATGCCATTTTGTTCCTTCTCTAAACAATTTTGTCAATTTCTAACCAATTTTCAGTCTTTCTTTTTCCTTTTCTAATCTATTTTTGCCTATTTTCCCTCCCATTTTAAGCCAATTTTGACCATTTCTAACCAATTTTTACTCACTTCGAACTCATTTTAAGTCATTTTTGTCTATTTCTAGCCTTGTCTAACAAAGCTTTTTTCCAGATTTAAGCCATTTTTGGCCATTTCTACCCCAGTTTTGCACTTCTCTCATCATTGTTAAGCCGGTTTTGGCCGTTTCTAACCCAATTTTGCTCTTCTCTAAGAATTTTAAAGCCAATTTTGGCTATTTCTAATCCATTTCTGCCAAATTGCAACCAGTTTCAAGCCGTAGTTTTCCTTTCCTAACCCATTTTTGCACCTGTCTAATAAATCTGGGCCCAATTTTGGCCATATCTAACCCATTTTTGGGCTTCTCTATCCCTTCTTAACCCATCTTTGACCAATTCTAACCCTTTATAACCTATTTTCAACCCCCTTCAAGCCGCCTTTGGACATTTCTTCCCGTGTTTTCCACCAATCTAACCCTTTTTAACCATTTGTGTCCATTTCTAACCCAGTATTGCACCTCCCTAACCCTTTTTAAACATTTGTGTCCATTTCTACCCCAGTGTTGCACTTCTCTAACCCTCATAAAGTCATTGTTTCCTCTTTCTAAACCATTTTTGCCCACTTTCAACGCCTTTTATGCCATTTTTTTCCTTCTCTAAACAATTTTCTCAATCTCTAAGCAATTTTCAGCCTTTCTTTTTCCTTTTCTAAACTATTTTTGCCTATTTCCCCTCCCTTTTTAAGCCAATTTTGACCATTTCTAACCTGTTTTTACTCACTTCTAAGTTATTTTATGTCTCTTTTGGCTATTTCCTGCCTTGTCTAGCTAAGCTCTTACCAGTTTTAAGTCATTTTTGCCCATTTCTTCCCATTTTCCACCAATCTAACACTTTTTAACCATTTGTGTCCATTCCTAACACAGTATTGCACCTCTCTAACTCTTTTTAAACATTTGTGTCCATTTCTACCCCAGTTTTGCACTTCTCTAACCCTCATAAAGCCATTGTTTCCTCTTTCTAAACCATTTTTGCCCACTTTCAACACCTTTTATGCCATTTTGTTCCTTCTCTAAACAATTTTGTCAATTTCTAACCAATTTTCAGTCTTTCTTTTTCCTTTTCTAATCTATTTTTGCCTATTTTCCCTCCCATTTTAAGCCAATTTTGACCATTTCTAACCAATTTTTACTCACTTCGAACTCATTTTAAGTCATTTTTGTCTATTTCTAGCCTTGTCTAACAAAGCTTTTTTCCAGATTTAAGCCATTTTTGGCCATTTCTACCCCAGTTTTGCTCTTCTCTCATCATTGTTAAGCCGGTTTTGGCCGTTTCTAACCCAATTTTTCTCTTCTCTAAGAATTTTAAAGCCAATTTTGGCTATTTCTAATCCTTTTCTGCCCAATTGCAACCCGTTTCAAGCCGTAGTTTTCATTTTCTAACTCATTTTTGCACATCTCTAATAAATCTGGGCCCAATTTTGGCCATATCTAACCCATTTTTGGGCTTCTCTATCCCTTCTTAACCCATCTTTGACCATTTCTAACCCTTTATAACCTATTTTTAACCCCCTTCAAGCAGCCTTTGGCCATTTCTACCACTGTTATTCACCTCTCTAACACTTTGTAACCATTTGTGTCCATTTCTAATGCAGTATTGCAGCTCTCTAACCATTTTTAAACATTTGTGTCCATTTCTACCCCAGTTTTGCACTTCTCTAACCCTCATAAAGTCATTGTTTCCTCTTTCTAAACCATTTTTGCCCACTTTCAATGCCTTTTATGCCATTTTGTTCCTTCTCTAAACAATTTTGTCAATTTCTAACCAATTTTCAGCCTTTCTTTTTCCTTTTCTAAACTATTTTTGCTCATTTCCAACCCATTTTAAGCCGTATTTGACCATTTCTAACCTGTTTTTACTCACTTCTAACTTATTTTATGTCTCTTTTGGCTATTTCTTGCCTTGTCTAGCTAAGCTCTTACCAGTTTTAAGTCATTTTTGCCCATTTCTTCCCATTTTCCACCAATCTAACACTTTTTAACCATTTGTGTCCATTCCTAACACAGTATTGCACCTCTCTAACCCTTTTTCAACATGTGTCCATTTCTACCCCAGTTTTGCACTTCTCTAACCCTCATAAAGCCATTGTTTCCTCTTTCTAAACCATTTTTGCCCACTTTCAACACCTTTTATGCCATTTTTTTCCTCCTCTAAACAATTTTGTCAATTTCTAACCAATTTTCAGCCTTTCTTTTTCCTTTTCTAAACTATTTTTGCTCATTTCCAACCCATTTTAAGCCGTTTTTTGACCATTTCTAACCTGTTTTTACTCACTTCTAACTTATTTTATGTCTCTTTTGGCTATTTCTTGCCTTGTCTAGCTAAGCTCTTACCAGTTTTAAGTCATTTTTGCCCATTTCTTCCCATTTTCCACCAATCTAACACTTTTTAACCATTTCTGTCCATTCCTAACACAGTATTGCACCTCTCTAACCCTTTTTAAACATATGTGTCCATTTCTACCCCAGTTTTGCACTTCTCTAACCCTCATAAAGCCATTGTTTCCTCTTTCTAAACCATTTTTGCCCACTTTCAACACCTTTTATGCCATTTTTTTCCTTCTCTAAACAATTTTGTCAATTTCTAACCAATTTTCAGTCTTTCTTTTTCCTTTTCTAATCTATTTTTGCCTATTTTCCCTCCCATTTTAAGCCAATTTTGACCATTTCTAACCAATTTTTACTCACTTCGAACTCATTTTAAGTCATTTTTGTCTATTTCTAGCCTTGTCTAACAAAGCTTTTTTCCAGATTTAAGCCATTTTTGGCCATTTCTACCCCAGTTTTGCTCTTCTCTCATCATTGTTAAGCCGGTTTTGGCCGTTTCTAACCCAATTTTGCTCTTCTCTAAGAATTTTAAAGCCAATTTTGGCTATTTCTAATCCATTTCTGCCCAATTGCAACCAGTTTCAAGCCGTAGTTTTCCTTTCCTAACCCATTTTTGCACCTGTCTAATAAATCTGGGCCCAATTTTGGCCATATCTAACCCATTTTTGGGCTTCTCTATCCCTTCTTAACCCATCTTTGACCAATTCTAACCCTTTATAACCTATTTTCAACCCCCTTCAAGCCGCCTTTGGACATTTCTTCCCCTGTTTTCCACCAATCTAACCCTTTTTAACCATTTGTGTCCATTTCTACCCCAGTTTTGCACTTCTCTAACCCTCATAAAGTCATTGTTTCCTCTTTCTAAACCATTTTTGCCCACTTTCAACGCCTTTTATGCCATTTTTTTTCCTTCTCTAAACAATTTTCTCAATCTCTAAGCAATTTTCAGCCTTTCTTTTTCCTTTTCTAAACTATTTTTGCCTATTTCCCCTCCCTTTTTAAGCCAATTTTGACCATTTCTAACCTGTTTTTACTCACTTCTAAGTTATTTTATGTCTCTTTTGGCTATTTCCTGCCTTGTCTAGCTAAGCTCTTACCAGTTTTAAGTCATTTTTGCCCATTTCTTCCCATTTTCCACCAATCTAACACTTTTTAACCATTTGTGTCCATTCCTAACACAGTATTGCACCTCTCTAACTCTTTTTAAACATTTGAGTCCATTTCTACCCCAGTTTTGCACTTCTCTAACCCTCATAAAGCCATTGTTTCCTCTTTCTAAACCATTTTTTGCCCACTTTCAACACCTTTTATGCCATTTTGTTCCTTCTCTAAACAATTTTGTCAATTTCTAACCAATTTTCAGTCTTTCTTTTTCCTTTTCTAATCTATTTTTGCCTATTTTCCCTCCCATTTTAAGCCAATTTTGACCATTTCTAACCAATTTTTACTCACTTCGAACTCATTTTAAGTCATTTTTGTCTATTTCTAGCCTTGTCTAACAAAGCTTTTTTCCAGATTTAAGCCATTTTTGGCCATTTCTACCCCAGTTTTGCACTTCTCTCATCATTGTTAAGCCGGTTTTGGCCGTTTCTAACCCAATTTTGCTCTTCTCTAAGAATTTTAAAGCCAATTTTGGCTATTTCTAATCCATTTCTGCCAAATTGCAACCAGTTTCAAGCCGTAGTTTTCCTTTCCTAACCCATTTTTGCACCTGTCTAATAAATCTGGGCCCAATTTTGGCCATATCTAACCCATTTTTGGGCTTCTCTATCCCTTCTTAACCCATCTTTGACCAATTCTAACCCTTTATAACCTATTTTCAACCCCCTTCAAGCCGCCTTTGGACATTTCTTCCCGTGTTTTCCACCAATCTAACCCTTTTTAACCATTTGTGTCCATTTCTAACCCAGTATTGCACCTCCCTAACCCTTTTTAAACATTTGTGTCCATTTCTACCCCAGTGTTGCACTTCTCTAACCCTCATAAAGTCATTGTTTCCTCTTTCTAAACCATTTTTGCCCACTTTCAACGCCTTTTATGCCATTTTTTTCCTTCTCTAAACAATTTTCTCAATCTCTAAGCAATTTTCAGCCTTTCTTTTTCCTTTTCTAAACTATTTTTGCCTATTTCCCCTCCCTTTTTAAGCCAATTTTGACCATTTCTAACCTGTTTTTACTCACTTCTAAGTTATTTTATGTCTCTTTTGGCTATTTCCTGCCTTGTCTAGCTAAGCTCTTACCAGTTTTAAGTCATTTTTGCCCATTTCTTCCCATTTTCCACCAATCTAACACTTTTTAACCATTTGTGTCCATTCCTAACACAGTATTGCACCTCTCTAACTCTTTTTAAACATTTGAGTCCATTTCTACCCCAGTTTTGCACTTCTCTAACCCTCATAAAGCCATTGTTTCCTCTTTCTAAACCATTTTTGCCCACTTTCAACACCTTTTATGCCATTTTGTTCCTTCTCTAAACAATTTTGTCAATTTCTAACCAATTTTCAGTCTTCTTTTTCCTTTTCTAATCTATTTTTGCCTATTTTTCCCTCCCATTTTAAGCCAATTTTGACCATTTCTAACCAATTTTTACTCACTTCGAACTCATTTTAAGTCATTTTTGTCTATTTCTAGCCTTGTCTAACAAAGCTTTTTTCCAGATTTAAGCCATTTTTGGCCATTTCTACCCCAGTTTTGCTCTTCTCTCATCATTGTTAAGCCGTTTTTGGCCGTTTCTAACCCAATTTTTCTCTTCTCTAAGAATTTTAAAGCCAATTTTGGCTATTTCTAATCCTTTTCTGCCCAATTGCAACCCGTTTCAAGCCGTAGTTTTCATTTTCTAACTCATTTTTTGCACATCTCTAATAAATCTGGGCCCAATTTTGGCCATATCTAACCCATTTTTGGGCTTCTCTATCCCTTCTTAACCCATCTTTGACCATTTCTAACCCTTTATAACCTATTTTTAACCCCCTTCAAGCAGCCTTTGGCCATTTCTACCACTGTTATTCACCTCTCTAACACTTTGTAACCATTTGTGTCCATTTCTAATGCAGTATTGCAGCTCTCTAACCATTTTTAAACATTTGTGTCCATTTCTACCCCAGTTTTGCACTTCTCTAACCCTCATAAAGTCATTGTTTCCTCTTTCTAAACCATTTTTGCCCACTTTCAATGCCTTTTATGCCATTTTGTTCCTTCTCTAAACAATTTTGTCAATTTCTAACCAATTTTCAGCCTTTCTTTTTCCTTTTCTAAACTATTTTTGCTCATTTCCAACCCATTTTAAGCCGTTTTTTGACCATTTCTAACCTGTTTTTACTCACTTCTAACTTATTTTATGTCTCTTTTGCCTATTTCTTGCCTTGTCTAGCTAAGCTCTTACCAGTTTTAAGTCATTTTTGCCCATTTCTTCCCATTTTCCACCAATCTAACACTTTTTAACCATTTGTGTCCATTCCTAACACAGTATTGCACCTCTCTAACTCTTTTTAAACATTTGTGTCCATTTCTACCCCAGTTTTGCACTTCTCTAACCCTCATAAAGCCATTGTTTCCTCTTTCTAAACCATTTTTGCCCACTTTCAACACCTTTTATGCCATTTTGTTCCTTCTCTAAACAATTTTGTCAATTTCTAACCAATTTTCAGTCTTTCTTTTTCCTTTTCTAATCTATTTTTGCCTATTTTCCCTCCCATTTTAAGCCAATTTTGACCATTTCTAACCAATTTTTACTCACTTCGAACTCATTTTAAGTCATTTTTGTCTATTTCTAGCCTTGTCTAACAAAGCTTTTTTCCAGATTTAAGCCATTTTTGGCCATTTCTACCCCAGTTTTGCTCTTCTCTCATCATTGTTAAGCCGGTTTTGGCCGTTTCTAACCCAATTTTGCTCTTCTCTAAGAATTTTAAAGCCAATTTTGGCTATTTCTAATCCATTTCTGCCCAATTGCAACCAGTTTCAAGCCGTAGTTTTCCTTTCCTAACCCATTTTTGCACCTGTCTAATAAATCTGGGCCCAATTTTGGCCATATCTAACCCATTTTTGGGCTTCTCTATCCCTTCTTAACCCATCTTTGACCAATTCTAACCCTTTATAACCTATTTTCAACCCCCTTCAAGCCGCCTTTGGACATTTCTTCCCCTGTTTTCCACCAATCTAACCCTTTTTAACCATTTGTGTCCATTTCTAACCCAGTATTGCACCTCCCTAACCCTTTTTAAACATTTGTGTCCATTTCTACCCCAGTGTTGCACTTCTCTAACCCTCATAAAGTCATTGTTTCCTCTTTCTAAACCATTTTTGCCCACTTTCAACGCCTTTTATGCCATTTTTTTCCTTCTCTAAACAATTTTCTCAATCTCTAAGCAATTTTCAGCCTTTCTTTTTCCTTTTCTAAACTATTTTTGCCTATTTCCCCTCCCTTTTTAAGCCAATTTTGACCATTTCTAACCTGTTTTTACTCACTTCTAAGTTATTTTATGTCTCTTTTGGCTATTTCCTGCCTTGTCTAGCTAAGCTCTTACCAGTTTTAAGTCATTTTTGCCCATTTCTTCCCATTTTCCACCAATCTAACACTTTTTAACCATTTGTGTCCATTCCTAACACAGTATTGCACCTCTCTAACTCTTTTTAAACATTTGAGTCCATTTCTACCCCAGTTTTGCACTTCTCTAACCCTCATAAAGCCATTGTTTCCTCTTTCTAAACCATTTTTGCCCACTTTCAACACCTTTTATGCCATTTTGTTCCTTCTCTAAACAATTTTGTCAATTTCTAACCAATTTTCAGTCTTTCTTTTTCCTTTTCTAATCTATTTTTGCCTATTTTCCCTCCCATTTTAAGCCAATTTTGACCATTTCTAACCAATTTTTACTCACTTCGAACTCATTTTAAGTCATTTTTGTCTATTTCTAGCCTTGTCTAACAAAGCTTTTTTCCAGATTTAAGCCATTTTTGGCCATTTCTACCCCAGTTTTGCTCTTCTCTCATCATTGTTAAGCCGGTTTTGGCCGTTTCTAACCCAATTTTTCTCTTCTCTAAGAATTTTAAAGCCAATTTTGGCTATTTCTAATCCTTTTCTGCCCAATTGCAACCCGTTTCAAGCCGTAGTTTTCATTTTCTAACTCATTTTTGCACATCTCTAATAAATCTGGGCCCAATTTTGGCCATATCTAACCCATTTTTGGGCTTCTCTATCCCTTCTTAACCCATCTTTGACCATTTCTAACCCTTTATAACCTATTTTTAACCCCCTTCAAGCAGCCTTTGGCCATTTCTACCACTGTTATTCACCTCTCTAACACTTTGTAACCATTTGTGTCCATTTCTAATGCAGTATTGCACCTCTCTAACCATTTTTAAACATTTGTGTCCATTTCTACCCCAGTTTTTGCACTTCTCTAACCCTCATAAAGTCATTGTTTCCTATTTCTAAACCATTTTTGCCCACTTTCAATGCCTTTTATGCCATTTTGTTCCTTCTCTAAACAATTTTGTCAATTTCTAACCAATTTTCAGCCTTTCTTTTTCCTTTTCTAAACTATTTTTGCTCATTTCCAACCCATTTTAAGCCGTTTTTGACCATTTCTAACCTGTTTTTACTCACTTCTAACTTATTTTATGTCTCTTTTGGCTATTTCTTGCCTTGTCTAGCTAAGCTCTTACCAGTTTTAAGTCATTTTTGCCCATTTCTTCCCATTTTCCACCAATCTAACACTTTTTAACCATTTGTGTCCATTCCTAACACAGTATTGCACCTCTCTAACCCTTTTTCAACATGTGTCCATTTCTACCCCAGTTTTGCACTTCTCTAACCCTCATAAAGCCATTGTTTCCTCTTTCTAAACCATTTTTGCCCACTTTCAACACCTTTTATGCCATTTTGTTCCTCCTCTAAACAATTTTGTCAATTTCTAACCAATTTTCAGCCTTTCTTTTTCCTTTTCTAAACTATTTTTGCCTATTTTCCCTCCCATTTTAAGCCAATTTTGACCATTTCTAACCAATTTTTACTCACTTCGAACTCATTTTAAGTCATTTTTGTCTATTTCTAGCCTTGTCTAACAAAGCTTTTTTCCAGATTTAAGCCATTTTTGGCCATTTCTACCCCAGTTTTGCTCTTCTCTCATTATTGTTAAGCCGGTTTTGGCCGTTTCTAACCCAATTTTGCTCTTCTCTAAGAATTTTAAAGCCAATTTTGGCTATTTCTAACCCATTTCTGCCCAATTGCAACCCGTTTCAAGCCGTAGTTTTCCTTTCCTAACCCATTTTTGCACCTGTCTAATAAATCTGGGCCCAATTTTGGCCATATCTAACCCATTTTTGGGCTTCTCTATCCCTTCTTAACCCATCTTTGACCAATTCTAACCCTTTATAACCTATTTTCAACCCCCTTCAAGCCGCCTTTGGACATTTCTTCCCCTGTTTTCCACCAATCTAACCCTTTTTAACCATTTGTGTCCATTTCTAACACAGTATTGCACCTCCCTAACCCTTTTTAAACATTTGTGTCCATTTCTACCCCAGTTTTGCACTTCTCTAACCCTCATAAAGTCATTGTTTCCTATTTCTAAACCATTTTTGCCCACTTTCAATGCCTTTTATGCCCTTTTGTTCCTTCTCTAAACAATTTTGTCAATTTCTAACCAATTTTCAGCCTTTCTTTTTCCTTTTCTAAACTATTTTTGCTCATTTCCAACCCATTTTAAGCCGTTTTTGACCATTTCTAACCTGTTTTTACTCACTTCTAAGTTATTTTATGTCTCTTTTGGCTATTTCCTGCCTTGTCTAGCTAAGCTCTTACCAGTTTTAAGTCATTTTTGCCCATTTCTTCCCATTTTCCACCAATCTAACACTTTTTAACCATTTGTGTCCATTCCTAACACAGTATTGCACCTCTCTAACCCTTTTTCAACATGTGTCCATTTCTACCCCCAGTTTTGCACTTCTCTAACCCTCATAAAGCATTGTTTCCTCTTTCTAAACCATTTTTGCCCACTTTCAACACCTTTTATGCCATTTTTTTCCTTCTCTAAACAATTTTGTCAATTTCTAACCAATTTTCAGCCTTTCTTTTTCCTTTTCCTAAACTATTTTTGCCTATTTTTCCCTCCCATTTTAAGCCAATTTTGACCAGTTTCTAACCAATTTTTACTCACTTCGAAACTCATTTTAAGTCATTTTTTTCTATTTTCTAGCCTTGTCTAACAAGCTTTTTCCAGATTTAAGCCATTTTTGGCCATTTTCTACCCCAGTTTTGCTCTTCTCTCATTATTGTTAAGCCGGTTTTGGCCGTTTCTAACCCAATTTGCTCTTCTCTAAGAATTTTAAAGCCAATTTTGGCTATTTCTAATCCTTTTCTGCCCAATTGCATCACGTTTCAAGCCGTAGTTTTCATTTTCTAACTCATTTTTGCACATCTCTAATAAATCTGGGCCCAATTTTGACCATATCTAACCCATTTTTTGGGCTTCTCTATCCCTTCTTAACCCATCTTTGACCATTTCTAACCCTTTATAACCTATTTTTAACCCCCTTCAAGCAGCCTTTGGCCATTTCTACCACTGTTATTCACCTCTCTAACACTTGTAACCATTTTGTGTCCATTCCTAACGCAGTATTGCACCTCTCTAACCCTTTTTAAACATTTGTGTCCATTTCTACCCCAGTTTTGCACTTCTCTAACCCTCATAAAGTCATTGTTTCCTCTTTCTAAACCATTTTTGCCCACTTTCAATGCCTTTTATGCCATTTTGTTCCTTCTCTAAACAATTTTGTCAATTTCTAACCAATTTTCAGCCTTTCTTTTTCCTTTTCTAAACTATTTTTGCTCATTTCCAACCCATTTTAAGCCGTTTTTGACCATTTCTAACCTGTTTTTACTCACTTCTAAGTTATTTTATGTCTCTTTTGGCTATTTCTTGCCTTGTCTAGCTAAACTCTTACCAGTTTTAAGTCATTTTTGCCCATTTCTTCCCATTTTCCACCAATCTAACACTTTTTAACCATTTGTGTCCATTCCTAACACAGTATTGCACCTCTCTAACCCTTTTTCAACATGTGTCCATTTCTACCCCAGTTTTGCACTTCTCTAACCCTCATAAAGCCATTGTTTCCTCTTTCTAAACCATTTTTGCCCACTTTCAACACCTTTTATGCCATTTTTTTCCTTCTCTAAACAATTTTGTCAATTTCTAACCAATTTTCAGCTTTTCTTTTTCCTTTTCTAAACTATTTTTGCCTATTTTCCCTCCCATTTTAAGCCAATTTTGACCATTTCTAACCAATTTTTACTCACTTCGAACTCATTTTAAGTCATTTTTGTCTATTTCTAGCCTTGTCTAACAAAGCTTTTTTCCAGATTTAAGCCATTTTTGGCCATTTCTACCCCAGTTTTGCTCTTCTCTCATCATTGTTAAGCCGGTTTTGGCCGTTTCTAACCCAATTTTGCTCTTCTCTAAGAATTTTAAAGCCAATTTTGGCTATTTCTAATCCTTTTCTGCCCAATTGCAACCCGTTTCAAGCCGTAGTTTTCATTTTCTAACTCATTTTTGCACATCTCTAATAAATCTGGGCCCAATTTTGGCCATATCTAACCCATTTTTGGGCTTCTCTATCCCTTCTTAACCCATCTTTGACCATATCTAACCCTTTATAACCTATTTTTAACCCCCTTCAAGCAGCCTTTGGCCATTTCTACCACTGTTATTCACCTCTCTAACTCTTTGTAACCATTTGTGTCCATTTCTAATGCAGTATTGCACCTCTCTAACCCTTTTTCAACATTTGTGTCCATTTCTACCCCAGTTTTGCACTTCTCTAACCCTCATAAAGTCATTGTTTCCTCTTTCTAAACCATTTTTGCCCACTTTCAATGCCTTTTATGCCATTTTGTTCCTTCTCTAAACAATTTTGTCAATTTCTAACCAATTTTCAGCCTTTCTTTTTCCTTTTCTAAACTATTTTTGCTCATTTCCAACCCATTTTAAGCCGTTTTTGACCATTTCTAACCTGTTTTTACTCACTTCTAAGTTATTTTATGTCTCTTTTGGCTATTTCTTGCCTTGTCTAGCTAAGCTCTTACCAGTTTTAAGTCATTTTTGCCCATTTCTTCCCATTTTCCACCAATCTAACACTTTTTAACCATTTGTGTCCATTCCTAACACAGTATTGCACCTCTCTAACCCTTTTTAAACATGTGTCCATTTCTACCCCAGTTTTGCACTTCTCTAACCCTCATAAAGCCATTGTTTCCTCTTTCTAAACCATTTTTGCCCACTTTCAACACCTTTTATGCCATTTTTTTCCTTCTCTAAACAATTTTGTCAATTTCTAACCAATTTTCAGTCTTTCTTTTTCCTTTTCTAAACTATTTTTGCCTATTTTCCCTCCCATTTTAAGCCAATTTTGACCATTTCTAACCAATTTTTACTCACTTCGAACTCATTTTAAGTCATTTTTGTCTATTTCTAGCCTTGTCTAACAAAGCTTTTTTCCAGATTTAAGCAATTTTTGGCCATTTCTACCCCAGTTTTGCTCTTCTCTCATCATTGTTAAGCCGGTTTTGGCCGTTTCTAACCCAATTTTGCTCTTCTCTAAGAATTTTAAAGCCAATTTTGGCTATTTCTAATCCTTTCTGCCCAATTGCAACCCGTTTCAAGCCGTAGTTTTCCTTTTCTAACCATTTTTGCACATCTCTAATAAATCTGGGCCCAATTTTGGCCATATCTAACCCATTTTTGGGCTTCTCTATCCCTTCTTAACCCATCTTTGACCAATTCTAACCCTTTATAACCTATTTTCAACCCCCTTCAAGCAGCCTTTGGCCATTTCTACCCTGTTTTCACCAATCTAACTCTTTTAACCATTTGTGTCCATTTCTAACCCAGTATTGCACCTCTCTAACCCTTTTTAAACATTTGTGTCCATTTCTACCCCAGTTTTGCACTTCTCTAACCCTCATAAAGTCATTGTTTCCTCTTTCTAAACCATTTTTGCCCACTTTCAATGCCTTTTATGCCATTTTTTTCCTTCTCTAAACAATTTTGTCAATTTCTAACCAATTTTCAGCCTTTCTTTTTCCTTTTCTAAACTATTTTTGCTCATTTCCAACCCATTTTAAGCCGTTTTTGACCATTTCTAACCTGTTTTTACTCACTTCTAAGTTATTTTATGTCTCTTTTGGCTATTTCTTGCCTTGTCTAGCTAAGCTCTTACCAGTTTTAAGTCATTTTTGCCCATTTCTTCCCATTTTCCACCAATCTAACACTTTTTAACCATTTGTGTCCATTCCTAACACAGTATTGCACCTCTCTAACCCTTTTTAAACATGTGTCCATTTCTACCCCAGTTTTGCACTTCTCTAACCCTCATAAAGCCATTGTTTCCTCTTTCTAAACCATTTTTGCCCACTTTCAACACCTTTTATGCCATTTTTTTCCTTCTCTAAACAATTTTGTCAATTTCTAACCAATTTTCAGTCTTTCTTTTTCCTTTTCTAAACTATTTTTGCCTATTTTCCCTCCCATTTTAAGCCAATTTTGACCATTTCTAACCAATTTTTACTCACTTCGAACTCATTTTAAGTCATTTTTGTCTATTTCTAGCCTTGTCTAACAAAGCTTTTTTCCAGATTTAAGCCATTTTTGGCCATTTCTACCCCAGTTTTGCTCTTCTCTCATCATTGTTAAGCCGGTTTTGGCCGTTTCTAACCCAATTTTGCTCTTCTCTAAGAATTTTAAAGCCAATTTTGGCTATTTCTAATCATTTTCTGCCCAATTGCAACCCGTTTCAAGCCGTAGTTTTCATTTTCTAACTCATTTTTGCACATCTCTAATAAATCTGGGCCCAATTTTGGCCATATCTAACCCATTTTTGGGCTTCTCTATCCCTTCTTAACCCATCTTTGACCATTTCTAACCCTTTATAACCTACTTTTAACCCCCTTCAAGCAGCCTTTGGCCATTTCTACCACTGTTATTCACCTCTCTAACTCTTTGTAACCATTTGTGTCCATTTCTAATGCAGTATTGCACCTCTCTAACCCTTTTTAAACATTTGTGTCCATTTCTACCCCAGTTTTGCACTTCTCTAACCCTCATAAAGTCATTGTTTCCTCTTTCTAAACCATTTTTGCCCACTTTCAATGCCTTTTATGCCATTTTGTTCCTTCTCTAAACAATTTTGTCAATTTCTAACCAATTTTCAGCCTTTCTTTTTCCTTTTCTAAACTATTTTTGCTCATTTCCAACCCATTTTAAGCCGTTTTTGACCATTTCTAACCTGTTTTTACTCACTTCTAAGTTATTTTATGTCTCTTTTGGCTATTTCTTGCCTTGTCTAGCTAAGCTCTTACCAGTTTTAAGTCATTTTTGCCCATTTCTTCCCATTTTCCACCAATCTAACACTTTTTAACCATTTGTGTCCATTCCTAACACAGTATTGCACCTCTCTAACCCTTTTTAAACATGTGTCCATTTCTACCCCAGTTTTGCACTTCTCTAACCCTCATAAAGCCATTGTTTCCTCTTTCTAAACCATTTTTGCCCACTTTCAACACCTTTTATGCCATTTTTTTCCTTCTCTAAACAATTTTGTCAATTTCTAACCAATTTTCAGCCTTTCTTTTTCCTTTTCTAAACTATTTTTGCCTAGTTTCCCTCCCATTTTAAGCCAATTTTGACCATTTCTAACCAATTTTTACTCACTTCGAACTCATTTTAAGTCATTTTTGTCTATTTCTAGCCTTGTCTAACAAAGCTTTTTTCCAGATTTAAGCCATTTTTGGCCATTTCTACCCCAGTTTTGCTCTTCTCTCATCATTGTTAAGCCGGTTTTGGCCGTTTCTAACCCAATTTTGCTCTTCTCTAAGAATTTTAAAGCCAATTTTGGCTATTTCTAATCCTTTTCTGCCCAATTGCAACCCGTTTCAAGCCGTAGTTTTCATTTTCTAACTCATTTTTGCACATCTCTAATAAATCTGGGCCCAATTTTGGCCATATCTAACCCATTTTTGGGCTTCTCTATCCCTTCTTAACCCATCTTTGACCATTTCTAACCCTTTATAACCTATTTTTAACCCCCTTCAAGCAGCCTTTGGCCATTTCTACCACTGTTATTCACCTCTCTAACTCTTTGTAACCATTTGTGTCCATTTCTAATGCAGTATTGCACCTCTCTAACCCTTTTTAAACATTTGTGTCCATTTCTACCCCAGTTTTGCACTTCTCTAACCCTCATAAAGTCATTGTTTCCTCTTTCTAAACCATTTTTGCCCACTTTCAATGCCTTTTATGCCATTTTGTTCCTTCTCTAAACAATTTTGTCAATTTCTAACCAATTTTCAGCCTTTCTTTTTCCTTTTCTAAACTATTTTTGCTCATTTCCAACCCATTTTAAGCCGTTTTTGACCATTTCTAACCTGTTTTTACTCACTTCTAAGTTATTTTATGTCTCTTTTGGCTATTTCTTGCCTTGTCTAGCTAAGCTCTTACCCGTTTTAAGTCATTTTTGCCCATTTCTTCCCATTTTCCACCAATCTAACACTTTTTAACCATTTGTGTCCATTCCTAACACAGTATTGCACCTCTCTAACCCTTTTTCAACATGTGTCCATTTCTACCCCAGTTTTGCACTTCTCTAACCCTCATAAAGCCATTGTTTCCTCTTTCTAAACCATTTTTGCCCACTTTCAACACCTTTTATGCCATTTTTTTCCTTCTCTAAACAATTTTGTCAATTTCTAACCAATTTTCAGCCTTTCTTTTTCCTTTTCTAAACTATTTTTGCCTATTTTCCCTCCCATTTTAAGCCAATTTTGACCATTTCTAACCAATTTTTACACACTTCGAACTCATTTTAAGTCATTTTTGTCTATTTCTAGCCTTGTCTAACAAAGCTTTTTTCCAGATTTAAGCCATTTTTGGCCATTTCTACCCCAGTTTTGCTCTTCTCTCATCATTGTTAAGCCGGTTTTGGCCGTTTCTAACCCAATTTTGCTCTTCTCTAAGAATTTTAAAGCCAATTTTGGCTATTTCTAATCCATTTCTGCCCAATTGCAACCCGTTTCAAGCCGTAGTTTTCCTTTCCTAACCATTTTTGCACATCTCTAATAAATCTGGGCCCAATTTTGGCCATATCTAACCCATTTTTGGGCTTCTCTATCCCTTCTTAACCCATCTTTGACCATTTCTAACCCTTTATAACCTATTTTCAACCCCCTTCAAGCCGCCTTTGGCCATTTCTACCCTGTTTTCACCAATCTAACCTTTTTAACCATTTGTGTCCATTTCTAACCCAGTATTGCACCTCCCTAACCCTTTTTAAACATTTGTGTCCATTTCTACCCCAGTTTTGCACTTCTCTAACCCTCATAAAGTCATTGTTTCCTCTTTCTAAACCATTTTTGCCCACTTTCAATGCCTTTTATGCCATTTTGTTCCTTCTCTAAACAATTTTGTCAATTTCTAACCAATTTTCAGCCTTTCTTTTTCCTTTTCTAAACTATTTTTGCTCATTTCCAACCCATTTTAAGCCGTTTTTGACCATTTCTAACCTGTTTTTACTCACTTCTAAGTTATTTTATGTCTCTTTTGGCTATTTCTTGCCTTGTCTAGCTAAGCTCTTACCAGTTTTAAGTCATTTTTGCCCATTTCTTCCCATTTTCCACCAATCTAACACTTTTTAACCATTTGTGTCCATTCCTAACACAGTATTGCACCTCTCTAACCCTTTTTAAACATGTGTCCATTTCTACCCCAGTTTTGCACTTCTCTAACCCTCATAAAGCCATTGTTTCCTCTTTCTAAACCATTTTTGCCCACTTTCAACACCTTTTATGCCATTTTTTTCCTTCTCTAAACAATTTTGTCAATTTCTAACCAATTTTCAGTCTTTCTTTTTCCTTTTCTAAACTATTTTTGCCTATTTTCCCTCCCATTTTAAGCCAATTTTGACCATTTCTAACCAATTTTTACTCACTTCGAACTCATTTTAAGTCATTTTTGTCTATTTCTAGCCTTGTCTAACAAAGCTTTTTTCCAGATTTAAGCCATTTTTGGCCATTTCTACCCCAGTTTTGCTCTTCTCTCATCATTGTTAAGCCGGTTTTGGCCGTTTCTAACCCAATTTTGCTCTTCTCTAAGAATTTTAAAGCCAATTTTGGCTATTTCTAATCCTTTTCTGCCCAATTGCAACCCGTTTCAAGCCGTAGTTTTCATTTTCTAACTCATTTTTGCACATCTCTAATAAATCTGGGCCCAATTTTGGCCATATCTAACCCATTTTTGGGCTTCTCTATCCCTTCTTAACCCATCTTTGACCATTTCTAACCCTTTATAACCTATTTTTAACCCCCTTCAAGCAGCCTTTGGCCATTTCTACCACTGTTATTCACCTCTCTAACTCTTTGTAACCATTTGTGTCCATTTCTAATGCAGTATTGCACCTCTCTAACCCTTTTTAAACATTTGTGTCCATTTCTACCCCAGTTTTGCACTTCTCTAACCCTCATAAAGTCATTGTTTCCTCTTTCTAAACCATTTTTGCCCACTTTCAATGCCTTTTATGCCATTTTGTTCCTTCTCTAAACAATTTTGTCAATTTCTAACCAATTTTCAGCCTTTCTTTTTCCTTTTCTAAACTATTTTTGCTCATTTCCAACCCATTTTAAGCCGTTTTTGACCATTTCTAACCTGTTTTTACTCACTTCTAAGTTATTTTATGTCTCTTTTGGCTATTTCTTGCCTTGTCTAGCTAAGCTCTTACCAGTTTTAAGTCATTTTTGCCCATTTCTTCCCATTTTCCACCAATCTAACACTTTTTAACCATTTGTGTCCATTCCTAACACAGTATTGCACCTCTCTAACCCTTTTTAAACATGTGTCCATTTCTACCCCAGTTTTGCACTTCTCTAACCCTCATAAAGCCATTGTTTCCTCTTTCTAAACCATTTTTGCCCACTTTCAACACCTTTTATGCCATTTTTTTCCTTCTCTAAACAATTTTGTCAATTTCTAACCAATTTTCAGCTTTCTTTTTCCTTTTCTAAACTATTTTTGCCTATTTTCCCTCCCATTTTAAGCCAATTTTGACCATTTCTAACCAATTTTTACTCACTTCGAACTCATTTTAAGTCATTTTTGTCTATTTCTAGCCTTGTCTAACAAAGCTTTTTTCCAGATTTAAGCCATTTTTGGCCATTTCTACCCCAGTTTTGCTCTTCTCTCATCATTGTTAAGCCGGTTTTGGCCGTTTCTAACCCAATTTTGCTCTTCTCTAAGAATTTTAAAGCCAATTTTGGCTATTTCTAATCCTTTTCTGCCCAATTGCAACCCGTTTCAAGCCGTAGTTTTCATTTTCTAACTCATTTTTGCACATCTCTAATAAATCTGGGCCCAATTTTGGCCATATCTAACCCATTTTTGGGCTTCTCTATCCCTTCTTAACCCATCTTTGACCATTTCTAACCCTTTATAACCTATTTTTAACCCCCTTCAAGCAGCCTTTGGCCATTTCTACCACTGTTATTCACCTCTCTAACTCTTTGTAACCATTTGTGTCCATTTCTAATGCAGTATTGCACCTCTCTAACCCTTTTTAAACATTTGTGTCCATTTCTACCCCAGTTTTGCACTTCTCTAACCCTCATAAAGTCATTGTTTCCTCTTTCTAAACCATTTTTGCCCACTTTCAATGCCTTTTATGCCATTTTGTTCCTTCTCTAAACAATTTTGTCAATTTCTAACCAATTTTCAGCCTTTCTTTTTCCTTTTCTAAACTATTTTTGCTCATTTCCAACCCATTTTAAGCCGTTTTTGACCATTTCTAACCTGTTTTTACTCACTTCTAAGTTATTTTATGTCTCTTTTGGCTATTTCTTGCCTTGTCTAGCTAAGCTCTTACCAGTTTTAAGTCATTTTTGCCCATTTCTTCCCATTTTCCACCAATCTAACACTTTTTAACCATTTGTGTCCATTCCTAACACAGTATTGCACCTCTCTAACCCTTTTTCAACATGTGTCCATTTCTACCCCAGTTTTGCACTTCTCTAACCCTCATAAAGCCATTGTTTCCTCTTTCTAAACCATTTTTGCCCACTTTCAACACCTTTTATGCCATTTTTTTCCTTCTCTAAACAATTTTGTCAATTTCTAACCAATTTTCAGCCTTTCTTTTTCCTTTTCTAAACTATTTTTGCCTATTTTCCCTCCCATTTTAAGCCAATTTTGACCATTTCTAACCAATTTTTACTCACTTCGAACTCATTTTAAGTCATTTTTGTCTATTTCTAGCCTTGTCTAACAAAGCTTTTTTCCAGATTTAAGCCATTTTTGGCCATTTCTACCCCAGTTTTGCTCTTCTCTCATCATTGTTAAGCCGGTTTTGGCCGTTTCTAACCCAATTTTGCTCTTCTCTAAGAATTTTAAAGCCAATTTTGGCTATTTCTAATCCTTTTCTGCCCAATTGCAACCCGTTTCAAGCCGTAGTTTTCCTTTTCTAACCATTTTTGCACATCTCTAATAAATCTGGGCCCAATTTTGGCCATATCTAACCCATTTTTGGGCTTCTCTATCCCTTCTTAACCCATCTTTGACCATTTCTAACCCTTTATAACCTATTTTTAACCCCCTTCAAGCCGCCTTTGGCCATTTCTTCCCTGTTTTCCACCAATCTAACTCTTTTTAACCATTTGTGTCCATTTCTAATGCAGTATTGCACCTCTCTAACCCTTTTTAAACATTTGTGTCCATTTCTACCCCAGTTTTGCACTTCTCTAACCCTCATAAAGTCATTGTTTCCTCTTTCTAAACCATTTTTGCCCACTTTCAATGCCTTTTATGCCATTTTGTTCCTTCTCTAAACAATTTTGTCAATTTCTAACCAATTTTCAGCCTTTCTTTTTCCTTTTCTAAACTATTTTTGCTCATTTCCAACCCATTTTAAGCCGTTTTTGACCATTTCTAACCTGTTTTTACTCACTTCTAAGTTATTTTATGTCTCTTTTGGCTATTTCTTGCCTTGTCTAGCTAAGCTCTTACCAGTTTTAAGTCATTTTTGCCCATTTCTTCCCATTTTCCACCAATCTAACACTTTTTAACCATTTGTGTCCATTCCTAACACAGTATTGCACCTCTCTAACCCTTTTTAAACATGTGTCCATTTCTACCCCAGTTTTGCACTTCTCTAACCCTCATAAAGCCATTGTTTCCTCTTTCTAAACCATTTTTGCCCACTTTCAACACCTTTTATGCCATTTTTTTCCTTCTCTAAACAATTTTGTCAATTTCTAACCAATTTTCAGCCTTTCTTTTTCCTTTTCTAAACTATTTTTGCCTATTTTCCCTCCCATTTTAAGCCAATTTTGACCATTTCTAACCAATTTTTACTCACTTCGAACTCATTTTAAGTCATTTTTGTCTATTTCTAGCCTTGTCTAACAAAGCTTTTTTCCAGATTTAAGCCATTTTTGGCCATTTCTACCCCAGTTTTGCTCTTCTCTCATCATTGTTAAGCCGGTTTTGGCCGTTTCTAACCCAATTTTGCTCTTCTCTAAGAATTTTAAAGCCAATTTTGGCTATTTCTAATCCTTTTCTGCCCAATTGCAACCCGTTTCAAGCCGTAGTTTTCATTTTCTAACTCATTTTTGCACATCTCTAATAAATCTGGGCCCAATTTTGGCCATATCTAACCCATTTTTGGGCTTCTCTATCCCTTCTTAACCCATCTTTGACCATTTCTAACCCTTTATAACCTATTTTTAACCCCCTTCAAGCAGCCTTTGGCCATTTCTACCACTGTTATTCACCTCTCTAACTCTTTGTAACCATTTGTGTCCATTTCTAATGCAGTATTGCACCTCTCTAACCCTTTTTAAACATTTGTGTCCATTTCTACCCCAGTTTTGCACTTCTCTAACCCTCATAAAGTCATTGTTTCCTCTTTCTAAACCATTTTTGCCCACTTTCAATGCCTTTTATGCCATTTTGTTCCTTCTCTAAACAATTTTGTCAATTTCTAACCAATTTTCAGCCTTTCTTTTTCCTTTTCTAAACTATTTTTGCTCATTTCCAACCCATTTTAAGCCGTTTTTGACCATTTCTAACCTGTTTTTACTCACTTCTAAGTTATTTTATGTCTCTTTTGGCTATTTCTTGCCTTGTCTAGCTAAGCTCTTACCAGTTTTAAGTCATTTTTGCCCATTTCTTCCCATTTTCCACCAATCTAACACTTTTTAACCATTTGTGTCCATTCCTAACACAGTATTGCACCTCTCTAACCCTTTTTAAACATGTGTCCATTTCTACCCCAGTTTTGCACTTCTCTAACCCTCATAAAGCCATTGTTTCCTCTTTCTAAACCATTTTTGCCCACTTTCAACACCTTTTATGCCATTTTTTTCCTTCTCTAAACAATTTTGTCAATTTCTAACCAATTTTCAGTCTTTCTTTTTCCTTTTCTAAACTATTTTTGCCTATTTTCCCTCCCATTTTAAGCCAATTTTGACCATTTCTAACCAATTTTTACTCACTTCGAACTCATTTTAAGTCATTTTTGTCTATTTCTAGCCTTGTCTAACAAAGCTTTTTTCCAGATTTAAGCCATTTTTGGCCATTTCTACCCCAGTTTTGCTCTTCTCTCATCATTGTTAAGCCGGTTTTGGCCGTTTCTAACCCAATTTTGCTCTTCTCTAAGAATTTTAAAGCCAATTTTGGCTATTTCTAATCCATTTCTGCCCAATTGCAACCCGTTTCAAGCCGTAGTTTTCCTTTCTAACTCATTTTTGCACATGTCTAATAAATCTGGGCCCAATTTTGGCCATATCTAACCCATTTTTGGGCTTCTCTATCCCTTCTTAACCCATCTTTGACCATTTCTAACCCTTTATAACCTATTTTTAACCCCCTTCAAGCAGCCTTTGGCCATTTCTTCCCCTGTTTTCACCAATCTAACTCTTTTTAACCATTTGTGTCCATTTCTAATGCAGTATTGCACCTCTCTAACCCTTTTTAAACATTTGTGTCCATTTCTACCCCAGTTTTGCACTTCTCTAACCCTCATAAAGTCATTGTTTCCTCTTTCTAAACCATTTTTGCCCACTTTCAATGCCTTTTATGCCATTTTGTTCCTTCTCTAAACAATTTTGTCAATTTCTAACCAATTTTCAGCCTTTCTTTTTCCTTTTCTAAACTATTTTTGCTCATTTCCAACCCATTTTAAGCCGTTTTTGACCATTTCTAACCTGTTTTTACTCACTTCTAAGTTATTTTATGTCTCTTTTGGCTATTTCTTGCCTTGTCTAGCTAAGCTCTTACCAGTTTTAAGTCATTTTTGCCCATTTCTTCCCATTTTCCACCAATCTAACACTTTTTAACCATTTGTGTCCATTCCTAACACAGTATTGCACCTCTCTAACCCTTTTTAAACATGTGTCCATTTCTACCCCAGTTTTGCACTTCTCTAACCCTCATAAAGCCATTGTTTCCTCTTTCTAAACCATTTTTGCCCACTTTCAACACCTTTTATGCCATTTTTTTCCTTCTCTAAACAATTTTGTCAATTTCTAACCAATTTTCAGCCTTTCTTTTTCCTTTTCTAAACTATTTTTGCCTATTTTCCCTCCCATTTTAAGCCAATTTTGACCATTTCTAACCAATTTTTACTCACTTCGAACTCATTTTAAGTCATTTTTGTCTATTTCTAGCCTTGTCTAACAAAGCTTTTTTCCAGATTTAAGCCATTTTTGGCCATTTCTACCCCAGTTTTGCTCTTCTCTCATCATTGTTAAGCCGGTTTTGGCCGTTTCTAACCCAATTTTGCTCTTCTCTAAGAATTTTAAAGCCAATTTTGGCTATTTCTAATCCTTTTCTGCCCAATTGCAACCCGTTTCAAGCCGTAGTTTTCATTTTCTAACTCATTTTTGCACATCTCTAATAAATCTGGGCCCAATTTTGGCCATATCTAACCCATTTTTGGGCTTCTCTATCCCTTCTTAACCCATCTTTGACCATTTCTAACCCTTTATAACCTATTTTTAACCCCCTTCAAGCAGCCTTTGGCCATTTCTACCACTGTTATTCACCTCTCTAACTCTTTGTAACCATTTGTGTCCATTTCTAATGCAGTATTGCACCTCTCTAACCCTTTTTAAACATTTGTGTCCATTTCTACCCCAGTTTTGCACTTCTCTAACCCTCATAAAGTCATTGTTTCCTCTTTCTAAACCATTTTTGCCCACTTTCAATGCCTTTTATGCCATTTTGTTCCTTCTCTAAACAATTTTGTCAATTTCTAACCAATTTTCAGCCTTTCTTTTTCCTTTTCTAAACTATTTTTGCTCATTTCCAACCCATTTTAAGCCGTTTTTGACCATTTCTAACCTGTTTTTACTCACTTCTAAGTTATTTTATGTCTCTTTTGGCTATTTCTTGCCTTGTCTAGCTAAGCTCTTACCAGTTTTAAGTCATTTTTGCCCATTTCTTCCCATTTTCCACCAATCTAACACTTTTTAACCATTTGTGTCCATTCCTAACACAGTATTGCACCTCTCTAACCCTTTTTAAACATATGTGTCCATTTCTACACCAGTTTTGCACTTCTCTAACCCTCATAAAGCCATTGTTTCCTCTTTCTAAACCATTTTTGCCCACTTTCAACACCTTTTATGCCATTTTTTTCCTTCTCTAAACAATTTTGTCAATTTCTAACCAATTTTCAGCCTTTCTTTTTCCTTTTCTAATCTATTTTTGCCTATTTTCCCTCCCATTTTAAGCCAATTTTGACCATTTCTAACCAATTTTTACTCACTTCGAACTCATTTTAAGTCATTTTTGTCTATTTCTAGCCTTGTCTAACAAAGCTTTTTTCCAGATTTAAGCCATTTTTGGCCATTTCTACCCCAGTTTTGCTCTTCTCTCATCATTGTTAAGCCGGTTTTGGCCGTTTCTAACCCAATTTTGCTCTTCTCTAAGAATTTTAAAGCCAATTTTGGCTATTTCTAATCCATTTCTGCCCAATTGCAACCCGTTTCAAGCCGTAGTTTTCATTTTCTAACTCATTTTTGCACATCTCTAATAAATCTGGGCCCAATTTTGGCCATATCTAACCCATTTTTGGGCTTCTCTATCCCTTCTTAACCCATCTTTGACCATTTCTAACCCTTTATAACCTATTTTTAACCCCCTTCAAGCAGCCTTTGGCCATTTCTACCACTGTTATTCACCTCTCTAACTCTTTGTAACCATTTGTGTCCATTTCTAATGCAGTATTGCACCTCTCTAACCCTTTTTAAACATTTGTGTCCATTTCTACCCCAGTTTTGCACTTCTCTAACCCTCATAAAGTCATTGTTTCCTCTTTCTAAACCATTTTTGCCCACTTTCAACGCCTTTTATGCCATTTTGTTCCTTCTCTAAACAATTTTGTCAATTTCTAACCAATTTTCAGCCTTTCTTTTTCCTTTTCTAAACTATTTTTGCTCATTTCCAACCCATTTTAAGCCGTTTTTGACCATTTCTAACCTGTTTTTACTCACTTCTAAGTTATTTTATGTCTCTTTTGGCTATTTCTTGCCTTGTCTAGCTAAGCTCTTACCAGTTTTAAGTCATTTTTGCCCATTTCTTCCCATTTTCCACCAATCTAACACTTTTTAACCATTTGTGTCCATTCCTAACACAGTATTGCACCTCTCTAACCCTTTTTCAACATGTGTCCATTTCTACCCCAGTTTTGCACTTCTCTAACCCTCATAAAGTCATTGTTTCCTCTTTCTAAACCATTTTTGCCCACTTTCAACACCTTTTATGCCATTTTTTTCCTTCTCTAAACAATTTTGTCAATTTCTAACCAATTTTCAGCCTTTCTTTTTCCTTTTCTAAACTATTTTTGCCTATTTTCCCTCCCATTTTAAGCCAATTTTGACCATTTCTAACCAATTTTTACTCACTTCGAACTCATTTTAAGTCATTTTTGTCTATTTCTAGCCTTGTCTAACAAAGCTTTTTTCCAGATTTAAGCCATTTTTGGCCATTTCTACCCCAGTTTTGCTCTTCTCTCATCATTGTTAAGCCGGTTTTGGCCGTTTCTAACCCAATTTTGCTCTTCTCTAAGAATTTTAAAGCCAATTTTGGCTATTTCTAATCCTTTTCTGCCCAATTGCAACCCGTTTCAAGCCGTAGTTTTCATTTTCT
The DNA here is from genome assembly GCF_012275295.1 of Melopsittacus undulatus. Taxonomy (NCBI): domain Eukaryota; kingdom Metazoa; phylum Chordata; class Aves; order Psittaciformes; family Psittaculidae; genus Melopsittacus; species Melopsittacus undulatus. Next base: position 62,093 of record NW_022994611.1, read on the forward strand.
AACTCATTTTTGCACATCTCTAATAAATCTGGGCCCAATTTTGGCCATATCTAACCCATTTTTGGGCTTCTCTATCCCTTCTTAACCCATCTTTGACCATTTCTAACCCTTTATAACCTATTTTTAACCCCCTTCAAGCAGCCTTTGGCCATTTCTACCACTGTTTTCACCTCTCTAACTCTTTGTAACCATTTGTGTCCATTTCTAATGCAGTATTGCACCTCTCTAACCCTTTTTAAACATTTGTGTCCATTTCTACCCCAGTTTTGCACTTCTCTAACCCTCATAAAGTCATTGTTTCCTCTTTCTAAACCATTTTTGCCCACTTTCAATGCCTTTTATGCCATTTTTTTCCTTCTCTAAACAATTTTGTCAATTTCTAACCAATTTTCAGCCTTTCTTTTTCCTTTTCTAAACTATTTTTGTCATTTCCAACCCATTTTAAGCCGTTTTGACCATTTCTAACCTGTTTTTACTCACTTCTAAGTTATTTTATGTCTCTTTTGGCTATTTCTTGCCTTGTCTAGCTAAGCTCTTACCAGTTTTAAGTCATTTTTGCCCATTTCTTCCCATTTTCCACCAATCTAACACTTTTTAACCATTTGTGTCCATTCCTAACACAGTATTGCACCTCTCTAACCCTTTTTAAACATATGTGTCCATTTCTACCCCAGTTTTGCACTTCTCTAACCCTCATAAAGCCATTGTTTCCTCTTTCTAAACCATTTTTGCCCACTTTCAACACCTTTTATGCCATTTTTTTCCTTCTCTAAACAATTTTGTCAATTTCTAACCAATTTTCAGTCTTTCTTTTTCCTTTTCTAAACTATTTTTGCCTATTTTCCCTCCCATTTTAAGCCAATTTTGACCATTTCTAACCAATTTTTACTCACTTCGAACTCATTTTAAGTCATTTTTGTCTATTTCTAGCCTTGTCTAACAAAGCTTTTTTCCAGATTTAAGCCATTTTTGGCCATTTCTACCCCAGTTTTGCTCTTCTCTCATCATTGTTAAGCCGGTTTTGGCCGTTTCTAACCCAATTTTGCTCTTCTCTAAGAATTTTAAAGCCAATTTTGGCTATTTCTAACCATTTCTGCCCAATTGCAACCCGTTTCAAGCCGTAGTTTTCATTTTCTAACTCATTTTTGCACATCTCTAATAAATCTGGGCCCAATTTTGGCCATATCTAACCCATTTTTGGGCTTCTCTATCCCTTCTTAGCCCATCTTTGACCATTTCTAACCCTTTATAACCTATTTTTAACCCCCTTCAAGCAGCCTTTGGCCATTTCTACCCTGTTTTCACCAATCTAACACTTTTTAACCATTTGTGTCCATTTCTAATGCAGTATTGCACCTCTCTAACCCTTTTTAAACATTTGTGTCCATTTCTACCCCAGTTTTGCACTTCTCTAACCCTCATAAAGTCATTGTTTCCTCTTTCTAAACCATTTTTGCCCACTTTCAATGCCTTTTATGCCATTTTGTTCCTTCTCTAAACAATTTTGTCAATTTCTAACCAATTTTCAGCCTTTCTTTTTCCTTTTCTAAACTATTTTTGCTCATTTCCAACCCATTTTAAGCCGTTTTTGACCATTTCTAACCTGTTTTTACTCACTTCTAAGTTATTTTATGTCTCTTTTGGCTATTTCTTGCCTTGTCTAGCTAAGCTCTTACCAGTTTTAAGTCATTTTTGCCCATTTCTTCCCATTTTCCACCAATCTAACACTTTTTAACCATTTGTGTCCATTCCTAACACAGTATTGCACCTCTCTAACCCTTTTTAAACATGTGTCCATTTCTACCCCAGTTTTGCACTTCTCTAACCCTCATAAAGCCATTGTTTCCTCTTTCTAAACCATTTTTGCCCACTTTCAACACCTTTTATGCCATTTTTTTCCTTCTCTAAACAATTTTGTCAATTTCTAACCAATTTTCAGCCTTTCTTTTTCCTTTTCTAAACTATTTTTGCCTATTTTCCCTCCCATTTTAAGCCAATTTTGACCATTTCTAACCAATTTTTACTCACTTCGAACTCATTTTAAGTCATTTTTGTCTATTTCTAGCCTTGTCTAACAAAGCTTTTTTCCAGATTTAAGCCATTTTTGGCCATTTCTACCCCAGTTTTGCTCTTCTCTCATCATTGTTAAGCCGGTTTTGGCCGTTTCTAACCCAATTTTGCTCTTCTCTAAGAATTTTAAAGCCAATTTTGGCTATTTCTAATCCTTTTCTGCCCAATTGCAACCCGTTTCAAGCCGTAGTTTTCATTTTCTAACTCATTTTTGCACATCTCTAATAAATCTGGGCCCAATTTTGGCCATATCTAACCCATTTTTGGGCTTCTCTATCCCTTCTTAACCCATCTTTGACCATTTCTAACCCTTTATAACCTATTTTTAACCCCCTTCAAGCAGCCTTTGGCCATTTCTACCCTGTTTTCACCTCTCTAACCTTTTTAACCATTTGTGTCCATTTCTAATGCAGTATTGCACCTCTCTAACCCTTTTTAAACATTTGTGTCCATTTCTACCCCAGTTTTGCACTTCTCTAACCCTCATAAAGTCATTGTTTCCTCTTTCTAAACCATTTTTGCCCACTTTCAATGCCTTTTATGCCATTTTTTTCCTTCTCTAAACAATTTTGTCAATTTCTAACCAATTTTCAGCCTTTCTTTTTCCTTTTCTAAACTATTTTTGCTCATTTCCAACCCATTTTAAGCCGTTTTTGACCATTTCTAACCTGTTTTTACTCACTTCTAAGTTATTTTATGTCTCTTTTGGCTATTTCTTGCCTTGTCTAGCTAAACTCTTACCAGTTTTAAGTCATTTTTGCCCATTTCTTCCCATTTTCCACCAATCTAACACTTTTTAACCATTTGTGTCCATTCCTAACACAGTATTGCACCTCTCTAACTCTTTTTAAACATTTGTGTCCATTTCTACCCCAGTTTTGCACTTCTCTAACCCTCATAAAGCCATTGTTTCCTCTTTCTAAACCATTTTTGCCCACTTTCAACACCTTTTATGCCATTTTTTTCCTTCTCTAAACAATTTTGTCAATTTCTAACCAATTTTCAGCCTTTCTTTTTCCTTTTCTAAACTATTTTTGCCTATTTTCCCTCCCATTTTAAGCCAATTTTGACCATTTCTAACCAATTTTTACTCACTTCGAACTCATTTTAAGTCATTTTTGTCTATTTCTAGCCTTGTCTAACAAAGCTTTTTTCCAGATTTAAGCCATTTTTGGCCATTTCTACCCCAGTTTTGCTCTTCTCTCATCATTGTTAAGCCGGTTTTGGCCGTTTCTAACCCAATTTTGCTCTTCTCTAAGAATTTTAAAGCCAATTTTGGCTATTTCTAATCATTTCTGCCCAATTGCAACCCGTTTCAAGCCGTAGTTTTCATTTTCTAACTCATTTTTGCACATCTCTAATAAATCTGGGCCCAATTTTGGCCATATCTAACCCATTTTTGGGCTTCTCTATCCCTTCTTAACCCATCTTTGACCATTTCTAACCCTTTATAACCTATTTTTAACCCCCTTCAAGCAGCCTTTGGCCATTTCTACCACTGTTATTCACCTCTCTAACTCTTTGTAACCATTTGTGTCCATTTCTAATGCAGTATTGCACCTCTCTAACCCTTTTTAAACATTTGTGTCCATTTCTACCCCAGTTTTGCACTTCTCTAACCCTCATAAAGCCATTGTTTCCTCTTTCTAAACCATTTTTGCCCACTTTCAACGCCTTTTATGCCATTTTGTTCCTTCTCTAAACAATTTTGTCAATTTCTAACCAATTTTCATCCTTTCTTTTTTCTTTTTCTAAACAATTTTTGTCCATTTCCAACCCATTTTAAGCTGTTTTTGACCATTTCTAACCTGTTTTTACTCACTTCTAAGTTATTTTATGTCTCTTTTGGCTATTTCTTGCCTTGTCTAGCTAAGCTCTTACCAGTTTTAAGTCATTTTTGCCCATTTCTTCCCATTTTCCACCAATCTAACACTTTTTAACCATTTGTGTCCATTCCTAACACAGTATTGCACCTCTCTAACCCTTTTTCAACATGTGTCCATTTCTACCCCAGTTTTGCACTTCTCTAACCCTCATAAAGCCATTGTTTCCTCTTTCTAAACCATTTTTGCCCACTTTCAACGCCTTTTATGCCATTTTTTTCCTTCTCTAAACAATTTTGTCAATTTCTAACCAATTTTCATCCTTTCTTTTTTCTTTTCTAAACAATTTTTGTCCATTTTCCACCCTTTTAAGACAATTTTGACCATTTCTAACCTGTTTTTACTCACTTCTAAGTTATTTTATGTCTCTTTTGGCTATTTCTTGCCTTGTCTAGCTAAGCTCTTACCAGTTTTAAGTAATTTTTGCCCATTTCTTCCCATTTTCCACCAATCTAACACTTTTTAACCATTTGTGTCCATTCCTAACACAGTATTGCACCTCTCTAACCCTTTTTAAACATATGTGTCCATTTCTACCCCAGTTTTGCACTTCTCTAACCCTCATAAAGCCATTGTTTCCTCTTTCTAAACCATTTTTGCCCACTTTCAACACCTTTTATGCCATTTTTTTCCTTCTCTAAACAATTTTGTCAATTTCTAACCTATTTTCAGTCTTTCTTTTTCCTTTTCTAAACTATTTTTGCCTATTTTCCCTCCCATTTTAAGCCAATTTTAACCATTTCTAACCAATTTTTACTCACTTCGAACTCATTTTAAGTCATTTTTGTCTATTTCTAGCCTTGTCTAACAAAGCTTTTTTCCAGATTTAAGCCATTTTTGGCCATTTCTACCCCAGTTTTGCTCTTCTCTCATCATTGTTAAGCCGGTTTTGGCCGTTTCTAACCCAATTTTGCTCTTCTCTAAGAATTTTAAAGCCAATTTTGGCTATTTCTAATCATTTTCTGCCCAATTGCAACCCGTTTCAAGCCGTAGTTTTCATTTTCTAACTCATTTTTGCACATCTCTAATAAATCTGGGCCCAATTTTGGCCATATCTAACCCATTTTTGGGCTTCTCTATCCCTTCTTAACCCATCTTTGACCATTTCTAACCCTTTATAACCTATTTTTAACCCCCTTCAAGCAGCCTTTGGCCATTTCTACCACTGTTATTCACCTCTCTAACTCTTTGTAACCATTTGTGTCCATTTCTAATGCAGTATTGCACCTCTCTAACCCTTTTTCAACATGTGTCCATTTCTACCCCAGTTTTGCACTTCTCTAACCCTCATAAAGTCATTGTTTCCTCTTTCTAAACCATTTTTGCCCACTTTCAACGCCTTTTATGCCATTTTTTTCCTTCTCTAAACAATTTTGTCAATTTCTAACCAATTTTCAGCCTTTCTTTTTTCTTTTCTAAACTATTTTTGTCCATTTCCAACCCTTTTAAGCCAATTTTGACCATTTCTAACCTGTTTTTACTCACTTCTAACTTATTTTATGTCTCTTTTGGCTATTTCTTGCCTTGTCTAGCTAAGCTCTTACCAGTTTTAAGTCATTTTTGCCCATTTCTTCCCATTTTCCACCAATCTAACACTTTTTAACCATTTGTGTCCATTCCTAACACAGTATTGCACCTCTCTAACCCTTTTTAAACATATGTGTCCATTTCTACCCCAGTTTTGCACTTCTCTAACCCTCATAAAGCCATTGTTTCCTCTTTCTAAACCATTTTTGCCCACTTTCAACACCTTTTATGCCATTTTTTTCCTTCTCTAAACAATTTTGTCAATTTCTAACCAATTTTCAGTCTTTCTTTTTCCTTTTCTAAACTATTTTTGCCTATTTTCCCTCCCATTTTAAGCCAATTTTGACCATTTCTAACCAATTTTTACTCACTTCGAACTCATTTTAAGTCATTTTTGTCTATTTCTAGCCTTGTCTAACAAAGCTTTTTTCCAGATTTAAGCCATTTTTGGCCATTTCTACCCCAGTTTTGCTCTTCTCTCATCATTGTTAAGCCGGTTTTGGCCGTTTCTAACCCAATTTTGCTCTTCTCTAAGAATTTTAAAGCCAATTTTGGCTATTTCTAATCCATTTCTGCCCAATTGCAACCCGTTTCAAGCCGTAGTTTTCCTTTCCTAACCCATTTTTGCACATCTCTAATAAATCTGGGCCCAATTTTGGCCATATCTAACCCATTTTTGGGCTTCTCTATCCCTTCTTAACCCATCTTTGACCAATTCTAACCCTTTATAACCTATTTTCAACCCCCTTCAAGCCGCCTTTGGCCATTTCTTCCCCTATTTTCCACCAATCTAACACTTTTTAACCATTTGTGTCCATTTCTAATGCAGTATTGCACCTCTCTAACCCTTTTTAAACATTTGTGTCCATTTCTACCCCAGTTTTGCACTTCTCTAACCCTCATAAAGTCATTGTTTCCTCTTTCTAAACCATTTTTGCCCACTTTCAATGCCTTTTATGCCCTTTTGTTCCTTCTCTAAACAATTTTGTCAATTTCTAACCAATTTTCAGCCTTTCTTTTTCCTTTTCTAAACTATTTTTGCTCATTTCCAACCCATTTTAAGCCGTTTTTGACCATTTCTAACCTGTTTTTACTCACTTCTAAGTTATTTTATGTCTCTTTTGGCTATTTCTTGCCTTGTCTAGCTAAGCTCTTACCAGTTTTAAGTCATTTTTGCCCATTTCTTCCCATTTTCCACCAATCTAACACTTTTTAACCATTTGTGTCCATTCCTAACACAGTATTGCACCTCTCTAACCCTTTTTAAACATTTGTGTCCATTTCTACCCCAGTTTTGCACTTCTCTAACCCTCATAAAGCCATTGTTTCCTCTTTCTAAACCATTTTTGCCCACTTTCAACACCTTTTATGCCATTTTTTTCCTTCTCTAAACAATTTTGTCAATTTCTAACCAATTTTCAGTCTTTCTTTTTCCTTTTCTAAACTATTTTTGCCTATTTTCCCTCCCATTTTAAGCCAATTTTGACCATTTCTAACCAATTTTTACTCACTTCGAACTCATTTTAAGTCATTTTTGTCTATTTCTAGCCTTGTCTAACAAAGCTTTTTTCCAGATTTAAGCCATTTTTGGCCATTTCTACCCCAGTTTTGCTCTTCTCTCATCATTGTTAAGCCGGTTTTGGCCGTTTCTAACCCAATTTTGCTCTTCTCTAAGAATTTTAAAGCCAATTTTGGCTATTTCTAATCCATTTCTGCCCAATTGCAACCCGTTTCAAGCCGTAGTTTTCCTTTTCTAACTCATTTTTGCACATCTCTAATAAATCTGGGCCCAATTTTGGCCATATCTAACCCATTTTTGGGCTTCTCTATCCCTTCTTAACCCATCTTTGACCATTTCTAACCCTTTATAACCTATTTTTAACCCCCTTCAAGCAGCCTTTGGCCATTTCTACCACTGTTATTCACCTCTCTAACTCTTTGTAACCATTTGTGTCCATTTCTAATGCAGTATTGCACCTCTCTAACCCTTTTTCAACATGTGTCCATTTCTACCCCAGTTTTGCACTTCTCTAACCCTCATAAAGCCATTGTTTCCTCTTTCTAAACCATTTTTGCCCACTTTCAACGCCTTTTATGCCATTTTGTTCCTTCTCTAAACAATTTTGTCAATTTCTAACCAATTTTCAGCCTTTCTTTTTTCTTTTTCTAAACAATTTTTGTCCATTTCCAACCCATTTTAAGCTGTTTTTGACCATTTCTAACCTGTTTTTACTCACTTCTAAGTTATTTTATGTCTCTTTTGGCTATTTCTTGCCTTGTCTAGCTAAGCTCTTACCAGTTTTAAGTCATTTTTGCCCATTTCTTCCCATTTTCCACCAATCTAACACTTTTTAACCATTTGTGTCCATTCCTAACACAGTATTGCACCTCTCTAACCCTTTTTCAACATGTGTCCATTTCTACCCCAGTTTTGCACTTCTCTAACCCTCATAAAGCCATTGTTTCCTCTTTCTAAACCATTTTTGCCCACTTTCAACGCCTTTTATGCCATTTTTTTCCTTCTCTAAACAATTTTGTCAATTTCTAACCAATTTTCATCCTTTCTTTTTTCTTTTTCTAAACAATTTTTGTCCATTTCCCACCCTTTGTAAGACAATTTTGACCATTTCTAACCTGTTTTTACTCACTTCTAAGTTATTTTATGTCTCTTTTGGCTATTTCTTGCCTTGTCTAGCTAAGCTCTTACCAGTTTTAAGTCATTTTTGCCCATTTCTTCCCATTTTCCACCAATCTAACACTTTTTAACCATTTGTGTCCATTCCTAACACAGTATTGCACCTCTCTAACCCTTTTTAAACATATGTGTCCATTTCTACCCCAGTTTTGCACTTCTCTAACCCTCATAAAGCCATTGTTTCCTCTTTCTAAACCATTTTTGCCCACTTTCAACACCTTTTATGCCATTTTTTTCCTTCTCTAAACAATTTTGTCAATTTCTAACCAATTTTCAGCCTTTCTTTTTCCTTTTCTAAACTATTTTTGCCTATTTTCCCTCCCTTTTTAAGCCAATTTTGACCATTTCTAACCAATTTTTACTCACTTCGAACTCATTTTAAGTCATTTTTGTCTATTTCTAGCCTTGTCTAACAAAGCTTTTTTCCAGATTTAAGCCATTTTTGGCCATTTCTACCCCAGTTTTGCTCTTCTCTCATCATTGTTAAGCCGGTTTTGGCCGTTTCTAACCCAATTTTGCTCTTCTCTAAGAATTTTAAAGCCAATTTTGGCTATTTCTAATCCATTTCTGCCCAATTGCAACCCGTTTCAAGCCGTAGTTTTCATTTTCTAACTCATTTTTGCACATCTCTAATAAATCTGGGCCCAATTTTGGCCATATCTAACCCATTTTTGGGCTTCTCTATCCCTTCTTAACCCATCTTTGACCATTTCTAACCCTTTATAACCTATTTTTAACCCCCTTCAAGCAGCCTTTGGCCATTTCTACCACTGTTATTCACCTCTCTAACTCTTTTTAACCATTTGTGTCCATTTCTAATGCAGTATTGCACCTCTCTAACCCTTTTTAACATGTGTCCATTTCTACCCCAGTTTTGCACTTCTCTAACCCTCATAAAGTCATTGTTTCCTCTTTCTAAACCATTTTTGCCCACTTTCAACGCCTTTTATGCCATTTTTTTCCTTCTCTAAACAATTTTGTCAATTTCTAACCAATTTTCATCCTTTCTTTTTTCTTTTCTAAACAATTTTTGTCCATTTCCCACCCTTTTAAGCCAATTTTGACCATTTCTAACCTGTTTTTACTCACTTCTAAGTTATTTTATGTCTCTTTTGGCTATTTCTTGCCTTGTCTAGCTAAGCTCTTACCAGTTTTAAGTCATTTTTGCCCATTTCTTCCCATTTTCCACCAATCTAACACTTTTTAACCATTTGTGTCCATTCCTAACACAGTATTGCACCTCTCTAACCCTTTTTAAACATATGTGTCCATTTCTACCCCAGTTTTGCACTTCTCTAACCCTCATAAAGCCATTGTTTCCTCTTTCTAAACCATTTTTGCCCACTTTCAACACCTTTTATGCCATTTTTTTCCTTCTCTAAACAATTTTGTCAATTTCTAACCAATTTTCAGTCTTTCTTTTTCCTTTTCTAAACTATTTTTGCCTATTTTCCCTCCCATTTTAAGCCAATTTTGACCATTTCTAACCAATTTTTACTCACTTCGAACTCATTTTAAGTCATTTTTGTCTATTTCTAGCCTTGTCTAACAAAGCTTTTTTCCAGATTTAAGCCATTTTTGGCCATTTCTACCCCAGTTTTGCTCTTCTCTCATCATTGTTAAGCCGGTTTTGGCCGTTTCTAACCCAATTTTGCTCTTCTCTAAGAATTTTAAAGCCAATTTTGGCTATTTCTAATCCTTTTCTGCCCAATTGCAACCCGTTTCAAGCCGTAGTTTTCATTTTCTAACTCATTTTTGCACATCTCTAATAAATCTGGGCCCAATTTTGGCCATATCTAACCCATTTTTGGGCTTCTCTATCCCTTCTTAACCCATCTTTGACCATTTCTAACCCTTTATAACCTATTTTTAACCCCCTTCAAGCAGCCTTTGGCCATTTCTACCACTGTTATTCACCTCTCTAACTCTTTGTAACCATTTGTGTCCATTTCTAATGCAGTATTGCACCTCTCTAACCCTTTTTAAACATTTGTGTCCATTTCTACCCCAGTTTTGCACTTCTCTAACCCTCATAAAGTCATTGTTTCCTCTTTCTAAACCATTTTTGCCCACTTTCAACGCCTTTTATGCCATTTTGTTCCTTCTCTAAACAATTTTGTCAATTTCTAACCAATTTTCAGCCTTTCTTTTTTCTTTTTCTAAACAATTTTTGTCCATTTCCAACCCATTTTAAGCTGTTTTTGACCATTTCTAACCTGTTTTTACTCACTTCTAAGTTATTTTATGTCTCTTTTGGCTATTTCTTGCCTTGTCTAGCTAAGCTCTTACCAGTTTTAAGTCATTTTTGCCCATTTCTTCCCATTTTCCACCAATCTAACACTTTTTAACCATTTGTGTCCATTTCTAACCCAGTATTGCACCTCTCTAACCCTTTTTAAACATTTGTGTCCATTTCTACCCCAGTTTTGCACTTCTCTAACCCTCATAAAGCCATTGTTTCCTCTTTCTAAACCATTTTTGCCCACTTTCAACGCCTTTTATGCCATTTTTTTCCTTCTCTAAACAATTTTGTCAATTTCTAACCAATTTTCATCCTTTCTTTTTTCTTTTTCTAAACAATTTTTGTCCATTTCCCACCCTTTTAAGACAATTTTGACCATTTCTAACCTGTTTTTACTCACTTCTAAGTTATTTTATGTCTCTTTTGGCTATTTCTTGCCTTGTCTAGCTAAGCTCTTACCAGTTTTAAGTCATTTTTGCCCATTTCTTCCCATTTTCCACCAATCTAACACTTTTTAACCATTTGTGTCCATTCCTAACACAGTATTGCACCTCTCTAACCCTTTTTAAACATATGTGTCCATTTCTACCCCAGTTTTGCACTTCTCTAACCCTCATAAAGCCATTGTTTCCTCTTTCTAAACCATTTTTGCCCACTTTCAACACCTTTTATGCCATTTTTTTCCTTCTCTAAACAATTTTGTCAATTTCTAACCAATTTTCAGCCTTTCTTTTTCCTTTTCTAAACTATTTTTGCCTATTTTCCCTCCCATTTTAAGCCAATTTTGACCATTTCTAACCAATTTTTACTCACTTCGAACTCATTTTAAGTCATTTTTGTCTATTTCTAGCCTTGTCTAACAAAGCTTTTTTCCAGATTTAAGCCATTTTTGGCCATTTCTACCCCAGTTTTGCTCTTCTCTCATCATTGTTAAGCCGGTTTTGGCCGTTTCTAACCCAATTTTGCTCTTCTCTAAGAATTTTAAAGCCAATTTTGGCTATTTCTAATCCATTTCTGCCCAATTGCAACCCGTTTCAAGCCGTAGTTTTCATTTTCTAACTCATTTTTGCACATCTCTAATAAATCTGGGCCCAATTTTGGCCATATCTAACCCATTTTTGGGCTTCTCTATCCCTTCTTAACCCATCTTTGACCATTTCTAACCCTTTATAACCTATTTTTAACCCCCTTCAAGCAGCCTTTGGCCATTTCTACCACTGTTATTCACCTCTCTAACTCTTTGTAACCATTTGTGTCCATTTCTAATGCAGTATTGCACCTCTCTAACCCTTTTTAAACATGTGTCCATTTCTACCCCAGTTTTGCACTTCTCTAACCCTCATAAAGTCATTGTTTCCTCTTTCTAAACCATTTTTGCCCACTTTCAACGCCTTTTATGCCATTTTTTCCTTCTCTAAACAATTTTGTCAATTTCTAACCAATTTTCAGCCTTTCTTTTTTCTTTTTCTAAACTATTTTTGTCCATTTCCACCCTTTTAAGCAATTTTGACCATTTCTAACCTGTTTTTACTCACTTCTAAGTTATTTTATGTCTCTTTTGGCTATTTCTTGCCTTGTCTAGCTAAGCTCTTACCAGTTTTAAGTCATTTTTGCCCATTTCTTCCCATTTTCCACCAATCTAACACTTTTTAACCATTTGTGTCCATTCCTAACACAGTATTGCACCTCTCTAACCCTTTTTAAACATGTGTCCATTTCTACCCCAGTTTTGCACTTCTCTAACCCTCATAAAGCCATTGTTTCCTCTTTCTAAACCATTTTTGCCCACTTTCAACACCTTTTATGCCATTTTTTTCCTTCTCTAAACAATTTTGTCAATTTCTAACCAATTTTCAGCCTTTCTTTTTCCTTTTCTAAACTATTTTTGCCTATTTTCCCTCCCATTTTAAGCCAATTTTGACCATTTCTAACCAATTTTTACTCACTTCGAACTCATTTTAAGTCATTTTTGTCTATTTCTAGCCTTGTCTAACAAAGCTTTTTTCCAGATTTAAGCCATTTTTGGCCATTTCTACCCCAGTTTTGCTCTTCTCTCATCATTGTTAAGCCGGTTTTGGCCGTTTCTAACCCAATTTTGCTCTTCTCTAAGAATTTTAAAGCCAATTTTGGCTATTTCTAATCCTTTTCTGCCCAATTGCAACCCGTTTCAAGCCGTAGTTTTTCATTTTCTAACTCATTTTTGCACATCTCTAATAAATCTGGGCCCAATTTTGGCCATATCTAACCCATTTTTGGGCTTCTCTATCCCTTCTTAACCCATCTTTGACCATTCTAACCCTTTATAACCTATTTTTAACCCCCTTCAAGCAGCCTTTGGCCATTTCTACCACTGTTATTCACCTCTCTAACTCTTTGTAACCATTTGTGTCCATTTCTAATGCAGTATTGCACCTCTCTAACCCTTTTAAACATTTGTGTCCATTTCTACCCCAGTTTTGCACTTCTCTAACCCTCATAAAGTCATTGTTTCCTCTTTCTAAACCATTTTTGCCCACTTTCAACGCCTTTTATGCCATTTTTTTCCTTCTCTAAACAATTTTGTCAATTTCTAACCAATTTTCAGCCTTTCTTTTTCCTTTTCTAAACTATTTTTGCTCATTTCCAACCCTTTTAAGCCATTTTTGACCATTTCTAACCTGTTTTTACTCACTTCTAAGTTATTTTATGTCTCTTTTGGCTATTTCTTGCCTTGTCTAGCTAAGCTCTTACCAGTTTTAAGTCATTTTTGCCCATTTCTTCCCATTTTCCACCAATCTAACACTTTTTAACCATTTGTGTCCATTCCTAACACAGTATTGCACCTCTCTAACCCTTTTTAAACATTTGTGTCCATTTCTACCCCAGTTTTGCACTTCTCTAACCCTCATAAACCCATTTTGTCCTCTTTCTAAACCATTTTTGCCCACCTGCAACACGTTTTCAGCCATTTTTTTCCTTCTCTAAACAATTTTGTCAATTTCTAACCAATTTTCAGCCTTTCTTTTTCCTTTTCTAAACTATTTTTGCCTATTTTCCCTCCCATTTTAAGCCAATTTTGACCATTTCTAACCAATTTTTACTCACTTCGAACTCATTTTAAGTCATTTTTGTCTATTTCTAGCCTTGTCTAACAAAGCTTTTTTCCAGATTTAAGCCATTTTTGGCCATTTCTACCCCAGTTTTGCTCTTCTCTCATCATTGTTAAGCCGGTTTTGGCCGTTTCTAACCCAATTTTGCTCTTCTCTAAGAATTTTAAAGCCAATTTTGGCTATTTCTAATCCATTTTCTGCCCAATTGCAACCCGTTTCAAGCCGTAGTTTTCCTTTCTAACTCATTTTTGCACATCTCTAATAAATCTGGGCCCAATTTTGGCCATATCTAACCCATTTTTGGGCTTCTCTATCCCTTCTTAACCCATCTTTGACCATTTCTAACCCTTTATAACCTATTTTTAACCCCCTTCAAGCAGCCTTTGGCCATTTCTACCCCAGTTTTGCACTTCTCTAACCCTTTTTAACCATTTGTGTCCATTTCTAATGCAGTATTGCACCTCTCTAACCCTTTTTAAACATTTGTGTCCATTTCTACCCCAGTTTTGCACTTCTCTAACCCTCATAAAGTCATTGTTTCCTCTTTCTAAACCATTTTTGCCCACTTTCAATGCCTTTTATGCCATTTTGTTCCTTCTCTAAACAATTTTGTCAATTTCTAACCAATTTTCAGCCTTTCTTTTTCCTTTTCTAAACTATTTTTGCTCATTTCCAACCCATTTTAAGCCGTTTTTGACCATTTCTAACCTGTTTTTACTCACTTCTAAGTTATTTTATGTCTCTTTTGGCTATTTCTTGCCTTGTCTAGCTAAGCTCTTACCAGTTTTAAGTCATTTTTGCCCATTTCTTCCCATTTTCCACCAATCTAACACTTTTTAACCATTTGTGTCCATTCCTAACACAGTATTGCACCTCTCTAACTCTTTTTAAACATTTGTGTCCATTTCTACCCCAGTTTTGCACTTCTCTAACCCTCATAAAGCCATTGTTTCCTCTTTCTAAACCATTTTTGCCCACTTTCAACACCTTTTATGCCATTTTTTTCCTTCTCTAAACAATTTTGTCAATTTCTAACCAATTTTCAGCCTTTCTTTTTCCTTTTCTAAACTATTTTTGCCTATTTTCCCTCCCTTTTAAGCCAATTTTGACCATTTCTAACCAATTTTTACTCACTTCGAACTCATTTTAAGTCATTTTTGTCTATTTCTAGCCTTGTCTAACAAAGCTTTTTTCCAGATTTAAGCCATTTTGGCCATTTCTACCCCAGTTTTGCTCTTCTCTCATCATTGTTAAGCCGGTTTTGGCCGTTTCTAACCCAATTTTGCTCTTCTCTAAGAATTTTAAAGCCAATTTTGGCTATTTCTAATCCTTTTCTGCCCAATTGCAACCCGTTTCAAGCCGTAGTTTTCATTTTCTAACTCATTTTTGCACATCTCTAATAAATCTGGGCCCAATTTTGGCCATATCTAACCCATTTTTGGGCTTCTCTATCCCTTCTTAACCCATCTTTGACCATTTCTAACCCTTTATAACCTATTTTTAACCCCCTTCAAGCAGCCTTTGGCCATTTCTACCACTGTTATTCACCTCTCTAACTCTTTGTAACCATTTGTGTCCATTTCTAATGCAGTATTGCACCTCTCTAACCCTTTTAAACATGTGTCCATTTCTACCCCAGTTTTGCACTTCTCTAACCCTCATAAAGTCATTGTTTCCTCTTTCTAAACCATTTTTGCCCACTTTCAACGCCTTTTATGCCATTTTTTTCCTTCTCTAAACAATTTTGTCAATTTCTAACCAATTTTCAGCCTTTCTTTTTTCTTTTCTAAACAATTTTTGTCCATTTCCAACCCATTTTAAGCCGTTTTTGACCATTTCTAACCTGTTTTTACTCACTTCTAAGTTATTTTATGTCTCTTTTGGCTATTTCTTGCCTTGTCTAGCTAAGCTCTTACCAGTTTTAAGTCATTTTTGCCCATTTCTTCCCATTTTCCACCAATCTAACACTTTTTAACCATTTGTGTCCATTCCTAACACAGTATTGCACCTCTCTAACCCTTTTTCAACATGTGTCCATTTCTACCCCAGTTTTGCACTTCTCTAACCCTCATAAAGCCATTGTTTCCTCTTTCTAAACCATTTTTGCCCACTTTCAACACCTTTTATGCCATTTTTTTCCTTCTCTAAACAATTTTGTCAATTTCTAACCAATTTTCAGCCTTTCTTTTTCCTTTTCTAAACTATTTTTGCCTATTTTCCCTCCCTTTTAAGCCAATTTTGACCATTTCTAACCAATTTTTACTCACTTCGAACTCATTTTAAGTCATTTTTGTCTATTTCTAGCCTTGTCTAACAAAGCTTTTTTCCAGATTTAAGCCATTTTTGGCCATTTCTACCCCAGTTTTGCTCTTCTCTCATCATTGTTAAGCCGGTTTTGGCCGTTTCTAACCCAATTTTGCTCTTCTCTAAGAATTTTAAAGCCAATTTTGGCTATTTCTAATCCTTTTCTGCCCAATTGCAACCCGTTTCAAGCCGTAGTTTTCATTTTCTAACTCATTTTTGCACATCTCTAATAAATCTGGGCCCAATTTTGGCCATATCTAACCCATTTTTGGGCTTCTCTATCCCTTCTTAACCCATCTTTGACCATTTCTAACCCTTTATAACCTATTTTTAACCCCCTTCAAGCAGCCTTTGGCCATTTCTACCACTGTTTTCACCTCTCTAACTCTTTGTAACCATTTGTGTCCATTTCTAATGCAGTATTGCACCTCTCTAACCCTTTTTAAACATTTGTGTCCATTTCTACCCCAGTTTTGCACTTCTCTAACCCTCATAAAGTCATTGTTTCCTCTTTCTAAACCATTTTTGCCCACTTTCAATGCCTTTTATGCCATTTTTTTCCTTCTCTAAACAATTTTGTCAATTTCTAACCAATTTTCAGCCTTTCTTTTTCCTTTTCTAAACTATTTTTGCTCATTTCCAACCCATTTTAAGCCGTTTTTGACCATTTCTAACCTGTTTTTACTCACTTCTAAGTTATTTTATGTCTCTTTTGGCTATTTCTTGCCTTGTCTAGCTAAGCTCTTACCAGTTTTAAGTCATTTTTGCCCATTTCTTCCCATTTTCCACCAATCTAACACTTTTTAACCATTTGTGTCCATTCCTAACACAGTATTGCACCTCTCTAACCCTTTTTAAACATTTGTGTCCATTTCTACCCCAGTTTTGCACTTCTCTAACCCTCATAAAGCCATTGTTTCCTCTTTCTAAACCATTTTTGCCCACTTTCAACGCCTTTTATGCCATTTTTTTCCTTCTCTAAACAATTTTGTCAATTTCTAACCAATTTTCAGCCTTTCTTTTTCCTTTTCTAAACTATTTTTGCCTATTTTCCCTCCCTTTTAAGCCAATTTTGACCATTTCTAACCAATTTTTACTCACTTCGAACTCATTTTAAGTCATTTTTGTCTATTTCTAGCCTTGTCTAACAAAGCTTTTTTCCAGATTTAAGCCATTTTTGGCCATTTCTACCCCAGTTTTGCTCTTCTCTCATCATTGTTAAGCCGGTTTTGGCCGTTTCTAACCCAATTTTGCTCTTCTCTAAGAATTTTAAAGCCAATTTTGGCTATTTCTAATCCTTTTCTGCCCAATTGCAACCCGTTTCAAGCCGTAGTTTTCATTTTCTAACTCATTTTTGCACATCTCTAATAAATCTGGGCCCAATTTTGGCCATATCTAACCATTTTTGGGCTTCTCTATCCCTTCTTAACCCATCTTTGACCATTTCTAACCCTTTATAACCTATTTTTAACCCCCTTCAAGCAGCCTTGGCCATTTCTACCACTGTTATTCACCTCTCTAACTCTTTGTAACCATTTGTGTCCATTTCTAATGCAGTATTGCACCTCTCTAACCCTTTTTCAACATGTGTCCATTTCTACCCCAGTTTTGCACTTCTCTAACCCTCATAAAGCCATTGTTTCCTCTTTCTAAACCATTTTTGCCCACTTTCAACACCTTTTATGCCATTTTTTTCCTTCTCTAAACAATTTTGTCAATTTCTAACCAATTTTCAGTCTTTCTTTTTCCTTTTCTAAACTATTTTTGCCTATTTTCCCTCCCATTTTAAGCCAATTTTGACCATTTCTAACCAATTTTTACTCACTTCGAACTCATTTTAAGTCATTTTTGTCTATTTCTAGCCTTGTCTAACAAGCTTTTTTCCAGATTTAAGCCATTTTGGCCATTTCTACCCCAGTTTTGCTCTTCTCTCATCATTGTTAAGCCGGTTTTGGCCGTTTCTAACCAATTTTGCTCTTCTCTAAGAATTTTAAAGCCAATTTTGGCTATTTCTAACCCATTTCTGCCCAATTGCAACCCGTTTCAAGCCGTAGTTTTCCTTTTCTAACCCATTTTTGCACCTCTCTAATAAATCTGGGCCCATTTTGGCCATATCTAACCCATTTTTGGGCTTCTCTATCCCTCTTAACCCATCTTTGACCATTTCTAACCCTTTAAACCTATTTTCAACCCCTTCAAGCAGCCTTTGGCCATTTCTTCCCTGTTTCCACCAATCTAACTCTTTTTAACCATTTGTGTCCATTTCTAACCAGTATTGCACCTCTCTAACCCTTTTTAAACATTTGTGTCCATTTCTACCCCAGTTTTGCACTTCTCTAACCCTCATAAAGTCATTGTTTCCTCTTTCTAAACCATTTTTGCCCACTTTCAACGCCTTTTATGCCATTTTTTTCCTTCTCTAAACAATTTTGTCAATTTCTAACCAATTTTCAGCCTTTCTTTTTCCTTTTCTAAACTATTTTTGCTCATTTCCAACCCATTTTAAGCCGTTTTGACCATTTCTAACCTGTTTTTACTCACTTCTAAGTTATTTTATGTCTCTTTTGGCTATTTCTTGCCTTGTCTAGCTAAGCTCTTACCAGTTTTAAGTCATTTTTGCCCATTTCTTCCCATTTTCCACCAATCTAACACTTTTTAACCATTTGTGTCCATTCCTAACACAGTATTGCACCTCTCTAACCCTTTTTAAACATTTGTGTCCATTTCTACCCCAGTTTTGCACTTCTCTAACCCTCATAAAGCCATTGTTTCCTCTTTCTAAACCATTTTTGCCCACTTTCAACACCTTTTATGCCATTTTTTTCCTTCTCTAAACAATTTTGTCAATTTCTAACCAATTTTCAGCCTTTCTTTTTCCTTTTCTAAACTATTTTGCCTTTTTCCCTCCCATTTTAAGCCAATTTTGACCATTTCTAACCAATTTTTACTCACTTCGAACTCATTTTAAGTCATTTTTGTCTATTTCTAGCCTTGTCTAACAAAGCTTTTTTCCAGATTTAAGCCATTTTGGCCATTTCTACCCCAGTTTTGCTCTTCTCTCATCATTGTTAAGCCGGTTTGGCCGTTTCTAACCCAATTTTGCTCTTCTCTAAGAATTTTAAAGCCAATTTTGGCTATTTCTAATCCATTTCTGCCCAATTGCAACCCGTTTCAAGCCGTAGTTTTCATTTTCTAACTCATTTTTGCACATCTCTAATAAATCTGGGCCCAATTTTGGCCATATCTAACCCATTTTTGGGCTTCTCTATCCCTTCTTAACCCATCTTTGACCATTTCTAACCCTTTATAACCTATTTTTAACCCCTTCAAGCAGCCTTTGGCCATTTCTACCACTGTTATTCACATCTCTAACTCTTTGTAACCATTTGTGTCCATTTCTAATGCAGTATTGCACCTCTCTAACCCTTTTTAAACATGTGTCCATTTCTACCCCAGTTTTGCACTTCTCTAACCCTCATAAAGTCATTGTTTCCTCTTTCTAAACCATTTTTGCCCACTTTCAACGCCTTTTATGCCATTTTTTTCCTTCTCTAAACAATTTTGTCAATTTCTAACCAATTTTCAGCCTTTCTTTTTCTTTTTCTAAACTATTTTTGTCCATTTCCCACCCTTTTAAGCCAATTTTGACCATTTCTAACCTGTTTTTACTCACTTCTAAGTTATTTTATGTCTCTTTTGGCTATTTCTTGCCTTGTCTAGCTAAGCTCTTACCCGTTTTAAGTCATTTTTGCCCATTTCTTCCCATTTTCCACCAATCTAACACTTTTTAACCATTTGTGTCCATTCCTAACACAGTATTGCACCTCTCTAACCCTTTTTAAACATATGTGTCCATTTCTACCCCAGTTTTGCACTTCTCTAACCCTCATAAAGCCATTGTTTCCTCTTTCTAAACCATTTTTGCCCACTTTCAACACCTTTTATGCCATTTTTTCCTTCTCTAAACAATTTTGTCAATTTCTAACCAATTTTCAGTCTTTCTTTTTCCTTTTCTAATCTATTTTTGCCTATTTTCCCTCCCATTTTAAGCCAATTTTGACCATTTCTAACCAATTTTTACTCACTTCGAACTCATTTTAAGTCATTTTTGTCTATTTCTAGCCTCGTCTAACAAAGCTTTTTTCCAGATTTAAGCCATTTTTGGCCATTTCTACCCCAGTTTTGCTCTTCTCTCATCATTGTTAAGCCGGTTTTGGCCGTTTCTAACCCAATTTTGCTCTTCTCTAAGAATTTTAAAGCCAATTTTGGCTATTTCTAACCATTTCTGCCCAATTGCAACCGTTTCAAGCCGTAGTTTTCATTTTCTAACTCATTTTTGCACATCTCTAATAAATCTGGGCCCAATTTTGGCCATATCTAACCCATTTTGGGCTTCTCTATCCCTTCTTAACCCATCTTTGACCATTTCTAACCCTTTATAACCTATTTTTAACCCCCTTCAAGCAGCCTTTGGCCATTTCTACCACTGTTATTCACCTCTCTAACTCTTTGTAACCATTTGTGTCCATTCTAATGCAGTATTGCACCTCTCTAACCCTTTTTAAACATGTGTTCCATTTCTACCCCAGTTTTGCACTTCTCTAACCCTCATAAAGCCATTGTTTCCTCTTTCTAAACCATTTTTGCCCACTTTCAACACCTTTTATGCCATTTTTTTCCTTCTCTAAACAATTTTGTCAATTTCTAACCAATTTTCAGCCTTTCTTTTTCCTTTTCTAAACTATTTTTGCCTATTTTCCCTCCCATTTTAAGCCAATTTTGACCATTTCTAACCAATTTTACTCACTTCGAACTCATTTTAAGTCATTTTTGTCTATTTCTAGCCTTGTCTAACAAAGCTTTTTTCCAGATTTAAGCCATTTTTGGCCATTTCTACCCCAGTTTTGCTCTTCTCTCATCATTGTTAAGCCGGTTTTGGCCGTTTCTAACCCAATTTTGCTCTTCTCTAAGAATTTTAAAGCCAATTTGGCTATTTCTAACCATTTCTGCCCAATTGCAACCCGTTTCAAGCCGTAGTTTTCTTTTCTAACCCATTTTTGCACATCTCTAATAAATCTGGGCCCAATTTTGGCCATATCTAACCCATTTTGGGCTTCTCTATCCCTTCTTAACCCATCTTTGACCATTCTAACCCTTTATAACCTATTTTCAACCCCCTTCAAGCAGCCTTTGGCCATTTCTTCCCCTGTTTTCACCAATCTAACTCTTTTAACCATTTGTGTCCATTTCTAACCAGTATTGCACCTCTCTAACCCTTTTTAAACATTTGTGTCCATTTCTACCCCAGTTTTGCACTTCTCTAACCCTCATAAAGTCATTGTTTCCTCTTTCTAAACCATTTTTGCCCACTTTCAATGCCTTTTATGCCATTTTGTTCCTTCTCTAAACAATTTTGTCAATTTCTAACCAATTTTCAGCCTTTCTTTTTTTCCTTTTCTAAACTATTTTTGCTCATTTCCAACCCATTTTAAGCCGTTTTTGACCATTTCTAACCTGTTTTTACTCACTTCTAAGTTATTTTATGTCTCTTTTGGCTATTTCTTGCCTTGTCTAGCTAAGCTCTTACCAGTTTTAAGTCATTTTTGCCCATTTCTTCCCATTTTCCACCAATCTAACACTTTTTAACCATTTGTGTCCATTCCTAACACAGTATTGCACCTCTCTAACCCTTTTTAAACATTTGTGTCCATTTCTACCCCAGTTTTGCACTTCTCTAACCCTCATAAAGCCCTTGTTTCCTCTTTCTAAACCATTTTTGCCCACTTTCAACGCCTTTTATGCCATTTTTTTCCTTCTCTAAGCAATTTTGTCAATTTCTAACCAATTTTCAGCCTTTCTTTTTCCTTTTCTAAACTATTTTTGCCTATTTTCCCTCCCATTTTAAGCCAATTTTGACCATTTCTAACCAATTTTTACTCACTTCGAACTCATTTTAAGTCATTTTTGTCTATTTCTAGCCTTGTCTAACAAAGCTTTTTTCCAGATTTAAGCCATTTTTGGCCATTTCTACCCCAGTTTTGCTCTTCTCTCATCATTGTTAAGCCGGTTTTGGCCGTTTCTAACCCAATTTTGCTCTTCTCTAAGAATTTTAAAGCCAATTTTGGCTATTTCTAATCCTTTTCTGCCCAATTGCAACCCGTTTCAAGCCGTAGTTTTCATTTTCTAACTCATTTTTGCACATCTCTAATAAATCTGGGCCCAATTTTGGCCATATCTAACCCATTTTTGGGCTTCTCTATCCCTTCTTAACCCATCTTTGACCATTTCTAACCTTTATAACCTATTTTAACCCCCTTCAAGCAGCCTTTGGCCATTTCTACCCCTGTTTTCACCAATCTAACTCTTTTAACCATTTGTGTCCATTTCTAATGCAGTATTGCACCTCTCTAACCCTTTTTAAACATTTGTGTCCATTTCTACCCCAGTTTTGCACTTCTCTAACCCTCATAAAGTCATTGTTTCCTCTTTCTAAACCATTTTTGCCCACTTTCAATGCCTTTTATGCCATTTTGTTCCTTCTCTAAACAATTTTGTCAATTTCTAACCAATTTTCAGCCTTTCTTTTTCCTTTTCTAAACTATTTTTGCTCATTTCCAACCCATTTTAAGCCGTTTTGACCATTTCTAACCTGTTTTTACTCACTTCTAAGTTATTTTATGTCTCTTTTGGCTATTTCTTGCCTTGTCTAGCTAAGCTCTTACCAGTTTTAAGTCATTTTTGCCCATTTCTTCCCATTTTCCACCAATCTAACACTTTTTAACCATTTGTGTCCATTCCTAACACAGTATTGCACCTCTCTAACCCTTTTTAAACATTTGTGTCCATTTCTACCCCAGTTTTGCACTTCTCTAACCCTCATAAAGCCATTGTTTCCTCTTTCTAAACCATTTTTGCCCACTTTCAACACTTTTATGCCATTTTTTTCCTTCTCTAAACAATTTTGTCAATTTCTAACCAATTTTCAGCCTTTCTTTTTCCTTTTCTAAACTATTTTTGCCTATTTTCCCTCCCATTTTAAGCCAATTTTGACCATTTCTAACCAATTTTTACTCACTTCGAACTCATTTTAAGTCATTTTTGTCTATTTCTAGCCTTGTCTAACAAAGCTTTTTTCCAGATTTAAGCCATTTTTGGCCATTTCTACCCCAGTTTTGCTCTTCTCTCATCATTGTTAAGCCGGTTTTGGCCGTTTCTAACCCAATTTTGCTCTTCTCTAAGAATTTTAAAGCCAATTTTGGCTATTTCTAATCCTTTCTGCCCAA
Organism: Melopsittacus undulatus; assembly: GCF_012275295.1. Lineage (NCBI taxonomy): Eukaryota > Metazoa > Chordata > Aves > Psittaciformes > Psittaculidae > Melopsittacus > Melopsittacus undulatus. The sequence continues at coordinate 85,186 of NW_022994611.1, forward strand.
TTGCAACCCGTTTCAAGCCGTAGTTTTCCTTTCTAACTCATTTTTGCACATCTCTAATAAATCTGGGCCCAATTTTGGCCATATCTAACCCATTTTTGGGCTTCTCTATCCCTTCTTAACCCATCTTTGACCATTTCTAACCCTTTATAACCTATTTTTAACCCCCTTCAAGCAGCCTTTGGCCATTTCTTCCCCTGTTTTCACCAATCTAACTCTTTTAACCATTTGTGTCCATTTCTAATGCAGTATTGCACCTCTCTAACCCTTTTTAAACATTGTGTCCATTTCTACCCCAGTTTTGCACTTCTCTAACCCTCATAAAGTCATTGTTTCCTCTTTCTAAACCATTTTTGCCCACTTTCAATGCCTTTTATGCCATTTTTTTCCTTCTCTAAACAATTTTGTCAATTTCTAACCAATTTTCAGCCTTTCTTTTTCTTTTCTAAACTATTTTTGCTCATTTCCAACCCATTTTAAGCCGTTTTTGACCATTTCTAACCTGTTTTTACTCACTTCTAAGTTATTTTATGTCTCTTTTGGCTATTTCTTGCCTTGTCTAGCTAAGCTCTTACCAGTTTTAAGTCATTTTTGCCCATTTCTTCCCATTTTCCACCAATCTAACACTTTTTAACCATTTGTGTCCATTCCTAACACAGTATTGCACCTCTCTAACCCTTTTAACATGTGTCCATTTCTACCCCAGTTTTGCACTTCTCTAACCCTCATAAAGCCATTGTTTCCTCTTTCTAAACCATTTTTGCCCACTTTCAACGCCTTTTATGCCATTTTTTTCCTTCTCTAAACAATTTTGTCAATTTCTAACCAATTTTCAGCCTTTCTTTTTCCTTTTCTAAACTATTTTTGCCTATTTTCCCTCCCATTTTAAGCCAATTTTGACCATTTCTAACCAATTTTTACTCACTTCGAACTCATTTTAAGTCATTTTTGTCTATTTCTAGCCTTGTCTAACAAAGCTTTTTTCCAGATTTAAGCCATTTTTGGCCATTTCTACCCAGTTTTGCTCTTCTCTCATCATTGTTAAGCCGGTTTTGGCCGTTTCTAACCCAATTTTGCTCTTCTCTAAGAATTTTAAAGCCAATTTTGGCTATTTCTAATCCTTTTCTGCCCAATTGCAACCCGTTTCAAGCCGTAGTTTTCTTTTCTAACTCATTTTTGCTCTCTCTAATAAATCTGGGCCCAATTTTGGCCATATCTAACCCATTTTTGGGCTTCTCTATCCCTTCTTAACCCATCTTTGACCATTTCTAACCCTTTATAACCTATTTTTAACCCCCTTCAAGCAGCCTTTGGCCATTTCTACCCTGTTTTCCACCAATCTAACACTTTTTAACCATTTGTGTCCATTTCTAATGCAGTATTGCACCTCTCTAACCCTTTTTAAACATTTGTGTCCATTTCTACCCCAGTTTTGCACTTCTCTAACCCTCATAAAGTCATTGTTTCCTCTTTCTAAACCATTTTTGCCCACTTTCAATGCCTTTTATGCCATTTTTTTCCTTCTCTAAACAATTTTGTCAATTTCTAACCAATTTTCAGCCTTTCTTTTTCCTTTTCTAAACTATTTTTGATCATTTCCAACCCATTTTAAGCCTTTTTTTACCATTTCTAACCTGTTTTACTCACTTCTAAGTTATTTTATGTCTCTTTTGGCTATTTCTTGCCTTGTCTAGCTAAGCTCTTACCAGTTTTAAGTCATTTTTGCCCATTTCTTCCCATTTTCCACCAATCTAACACTTTTTAACCATTTGTGTCCATTCCTAACACAGTATTGCACCTCTCTAACCCTTTTTAAACATTTGTGTCCATTTCTACCCCAGTTTTGCACTTCTCTAACCCTCATAAAGCCATTGTTTCCTCTTTCTAAACCATTTTTGCCCACTTTCAACGCCTTTTATGCCATTTTTTTCCTTCTCTAAACAATTTTGTCAATTTCTAACCAATTTTTAGCCTTTCTTTTTCCTTTTCTAAACTATTTTTGCCTATTTTCCCTCCCATTTTAAGCCAATTTTGACCATTTCTAACCAATTTTTACTCACTTCGAACTCATTTTAAGTCATTTTTGTCTATTTCTAGCCTTGTCTAACAAAGCTTTTTTCCAGATTTAAGCCATTTTTGGCCATTTCTACCCCAGTTTTGCTCTTCTCTCATCATTGTTAAGCCGGTTTTGGCCGTTTCTAACCCAATTTTGCTCTTCTCTAAGAATTTTAAAGCCAATTTTGGCTATTTCTAATCCATTTCTGCCCAATTGCAACCCGTTTCAAGCCGTAGTTTTCATTTTCTAACTCATTTTTGCACATCTCTAATAAATCTGGGCCCAATTTTGGCCATATCTAACCATTTTTGGGCTTCTCTATCCCTTCTTAACCATCTTTGACCATTTCTAACCCTTTATAACCTATTTTTAACCCCCTTCAAGCAGCCTTTGGCCATTTCTACCACTGTTATTCACCTCTCTAACTCTTTGTAACCATTTGTGTCCATTTCTAATGCAGTATTGCACCTCTCTAACCCTTTTTAAACATGTGTCCATTTCTACCCCAGTTTTGCACTTCTCTAACCCTCATAAAGTCATTGTTTCCTCTTTCTAAACCATTTTTGCCCACTTTCAACGCCTTTTATGCCATTTTTTTCCTTCTCTAAACAATTTTGTCAATTTCTAACCAATTTTCAGCCTTTCTTTTTCCTTTTCTAAACTATTTTGCCTATTTTCCCTCCCTTTTAAGCCAATTTTGACCATTTCTAACCTGTTTTTACTCACTTCTAACTATTTTAAGTCTTTTGTCTATTTCTAGCCTTGTCTAGCAAAGCTTTTTTCAGATTTAAGCCATTTTTGGCCATTTCTACCCCATTTTGCTCTTCTCTCATCATTTTTAACCGGTTTTGTGTTTCTAACCCAAGTTTTGCACTTCTCTAAGAATTTTAAAGCCAATTTTGGCTATTTCTAACCCATTTCTGCCCAATTGCAACCCTTTCAAGCCGTTGTTTTCCTTTTCTAACTCATTTTTGCACACTCAATAATTCGGCCCAATCCATTTTGGCCATTTCAACCCATTTTTGGGCTTCTCTATCCCTTTTAACCCATCTTTGACCATTTCTAACCCTTTATAACCTATTTTAACCCCTTTCAAGCAGCCTTTGGCCATTTCTACCACTGTTATTCACATCTCTAACTCTTTTAACCATTTGTGTCCATTTCTAATGCAGTATTGCACCTCTCTAACCCTTTTTAAACATGTGTCCATTTCTACCCCAGTTTTGCACTTCTCTAACCCTCATAAAGCCATTGTTTCCTCTTTCTAAACCATTTTTGCCCACTTTCAACCCTTTTATGCCATTTTTTCCTTCTCTAAACAATTTTGTCAATTTCTAACCAATTTTCAGTCTTTCTTTTTCCTTTTCTAAACTATTTTTGCCTATTTTCCCTCCCATTTTAAGCCAATTTTGACCATTTCTAACCAATTTTTACTCACTTCGAACTCATTTTAAGTCATTTTTGTCTATTTCTAGCCTTGTCTAACAAAGCTTTTTTCCAGATTTAAGCCATTTTTTGGCCATTTCTACCCCAGTTTTGCTCTTCTCTCATCATTGTTAAGCCGGTTTTGGCCGTTTCTAACCCATTTTGCTCTTCTCTAAGAATTTTAAAGCCAATTTTGGCTATTTCTAACCATTTCTGCCCAATTGCAACCCGTTTCAAGCCGTAGTTTTCCTTTTCTAACCATTTTTGCACATTTCTAATAAATCTGGGCCCAATTTTGGCCATATCTAACCATTTTTGGGCTTCTCTATCCCTTCTTAACCCATCTTTGACCATTCTAACCCTTTATAACCTATTTTCAACCCCCTTCAAGCAGCCTTTGGCCATTTCTTCCCTGTTTCCACCAATCTAACACTTTTTAACCATTTGTGTCCATTCCTAACACAGTATTGCACCTCTCTAACCCTTTTTAAACATTTGTGTCCATTTCTACCCCAGTTTTGCACTTCTCTAACCCTCATAAAGTCATTGTTTCCTCTTTCTAAACCATTTTGCCCACTTTTCAATGCCTTTTTATGCCATTTGTTTTCCTTCTCTAAACAATTTTGTCAATTTCTAACCAATTTTCAGCCTTCTTTTTCCTTTTCTAAACTATTTTTTGCTCATTTCCAACCATTTTAAGCCGTTTTTGGACCATTTCTAACCTGTTTTTACTCACTTCTAAGTTATTTTATGTCTCTTTTGGCTATTTTCTGCCTTGTCTAGCTAAGCTCTTACCAGTTTTAAGTCATTTTTGCCCATTTCTTCCCATTTTCACCAATCTAAACACTTTTAACCATTTGTGTCCATTTCCTAACACAGTATTGCACCTCTCTAACTCCTTTTTAAACATTTGGTGTCCATTTCTACCCCAGTTTTGCACTTCTCTAACCCTCATAAAGCCATTGTTTCCTCTTTCTAACCATTTTTGCCCACTTTCAACAGCCTTTTATGCCATTTTTTTCCTTCTCTAACAATTTTTGTCAATTTCTAACCAATTTTCAGCCTTTCTTTTTTCCTTTTCTAAAACTATTTTTGCCTATTTTTCCCTCCCATTTTAAGCCAATTTTTGACCATTTCTAACCAATTTTTACTCACTTCGAACTTCATTTTAAGTCATTTTTGTCTATTTCTAGCCTTGTCTAACAAGCTTTTTTCCAGATTTAAGCCATTTTTGGCCATTTCTACCCAGTTTTGCTCTTCTCTCATCATTGTTAAGCCGGTTTTGGCCGTTTCTAACCCAATTTTGCTCTTTCTCTAAGAATTTTAAAGCCAATTTTGGCTATTTCTAACCCATTTCTGCCCAATTGCAACCCGTTTCAAGCCGTAGTTTTCATTTTCTAACTCATTTTTGCACATCTCTAATAAATCTGGGCCCAATTTTGGCCATATCTAACCCATTTTTGGGCTTCTCTATCCCTTCTTAACCCATCTTTGACCATTTCTAACCCTTTATAACCTATTTTTAACCCCCTTCAAGCAGCCTTTGGCCATTTCTACCACTGTTATTCACCTCTCTAACTCTTTGTAACCATTTGTGTCCATTTCTAATGCAGTATTGCACCTCTCTAACCCTTTTTCAACATGTGTCCATTTCTACCCCAGTTTTGCACTTCTCTAACCCTCATAAAGCCATTGTTTCCTCTTTCTAAACCATTTTTGCCCACTTTCAACGCCTTTTATGCCATTTTTTTTCCTTCTCTAAACAATTTTGTCAATTTCTAACCAATTTTCAGCCTTTCTTTTTCCTTTTCTAAACTATTTTTGCCTATTTTCCCTCCCATTTAAGCCAATTTTGACCATTTCTAACCAATTTTACTCACTTCGAACTCATTTTAAGTCATTTTGTCTATTTCTAGCCTTGTCTAACAAAGCTTTTTTCCAGATTTAAGCCATTTTGGCCATTTCTACCCCAGTTTTGCTCTTCTCATCATTGTTTTTAAACCGGTTTTGGCCGTTTCTAACCAATTTTGCTCTTCTCTAAGAATTTTAAAGCCAATTTTGGCTATTTCTAATCCTTTTCTGCCCAATTGCAACCGTTTCAAGCCGTTAGTTTTCCTTTCTAACTCATTTTTGCACCTCTCTAATAAATCTGGGCCCAATTTTGGCCATATCTAACCCATTTTGGGCTTCTCTATCCTTCTTAACCCATCTTTGACCATTTCTAACCCTTTATAACTATTTTAACCCCCTTCAAGCAGCCTTTGGCATTTCTACCCTGTTTTCACCAATCTAACTCTTTTTAACCATTTGTGTCCATTTCTAATGCAGTATTGCACCTCTCTAACCCTTTTTAAACATTTGTGTCCATTTCTACCCCAGTTTTTGCACTTCTTCTAACCCTCATAAAGTCATTGTTTCCTCTTTCTAAACCATTTTGCCCACTTTCAATGCCTTTTATGCATTTTTTTCCTTCTCTAAACAATTTTGTCCATTTCTAACCAATTTTCAGCCTTTCTTTTTCCTTTTCTAAACTATTTTTTGCTCATTTCCAACCCATTTTAAGCCGTTTTTTTGACCATTTCTAACCTGTTTTTTACTCACTTCTAAGTTATTTTATGTCTCTTTTTGGCTATTTCTTGCCTTGTCTAGCTAAGCTCTTACCAGTTTTAAGTCATTTTTGCCCATTTTCTCCCATTTCCACCAATCTAACACTTTTTAACCATTTGTGTCCATTTCCTAACACAGTATTGCACCTCTCTAACCCTTTTTCAACATTGTGTCCATTTCTACCCCAGTTTTGCACTTCCTCTAACCCTCATAAAGCCATTTGTTTCCTCTTTCTAAACCATTTTTGCCCACTTTCAACGCCTTTTATGCCATTTTTTTCCTTCTCTAAACAATTTTGTCAATTTCTAACCAATTTTCAGCCTTTCTTTTTCCTTTTCTAAACTATTTTTGCCTATTTTTCCTCCCATTTTAAGCCAATTTTGACCATTTCTAACCAATTTTTACTCACTTCGAACTCATTTTAAGTCATTTTTGTCTATTTTAGCCTTGTCTAACAAAGCTTTTTTTCAGATTTAAGCCATTTTTGGCCATTTCTACCCCAGTTTTGCTCTTCTCTATCATTGTTAAGCCGGTTTTGGCCGTTTCTAACCAATTTTGCTCTTCTCTAAGAATTTTAAAGCCAATTTTGGCTATTTCTAATCCATTTTCTGCCAATTGCAACCCGTTTCAAGCCGTAGTTTTCATTTTCTAACTCATTTTGCACATCTCTAATAAATCTGGGCCAATTTTGGCCATATCTAACCCATTTTGGGCTTCTCTATCCCTTCTTAACCCATCTTTGACCATTTCTAACCCTTTATAACCTATTTTTAACCCTTCAAGCAGCCTTTGGCCATTTTTTTTTTTCTTTTCTAACACTTATTCAAATCTCTAACTCTTTGTAACCATTTGTGTCCATTTCTAATGCAGTATTGCACCTCTCTAACCTTTTTAAACATGTGTCCATTTCTACCCCAGTTTTGCACTTCTCTAACCTCATAAAGCCATTGTTTCCTCTTTCTAAACCATTTTTGCCCACTTTCAACGCCTTTTATGCCATTTTTTTCCTTCTCTAAACAATTTTGTCAATTTCTAACCAATTTTCAGTCTTTTCTTTTCCTTTTCTAAACTATTTTTGCCTCTTTTTCCTCCCATTTTAAGCCAATTTGACCATTTCTAACCAATTTTTACTCACTTCGAATCATTTTAAGTCATTTTTGTCTATTTCTAGCCTTGTCTAACAAAGCTTTTTCCAGATTTAAGCCATTTTGGCCATTTCTACCCCAGTTTTGCTCTTCTCTCATCATTGTTAAGCGGTTTGGCCGTTTTCTAACCCAATTTTTGCTCTTCTCTAAGAATTTTAAAGCCAATTTTGGCTATTTCTAACTCCTTTTCTGCCCAATTGCCAACCCGTTTTCAAGCCGTAGTTTTCCTTTTCTAACTCATTTTTGCACCTCTCTAATAAATCTGGGCCCAATTTTGGCCATATCTAACCCATTTTTGGGCTTCTCTATCCCTTCTTAACCCATCTTTGGACCATTTCTAACCCTTTATAACCTATTTTTAATCCCCCTTCAAGCAGCCTTTGGCCATTTCTACCACTGTTATTCACCTCTCTAACTCTTTGTAACCATTTGTGTCCATTTCTAATGCAGTATTGCACCTCTCTAACCCTTTTTAAACATTTGTGTCCATTTCTACCCAGTTTTGCACTTTCTCCTAACCCTCATAAAGTCATTGTTTCCTCTTTCTAAACCATGTTTGCCCACTTTCAATGCCGTTTTTATGCCATTTTGTTCCTTCTCTAAACAATTTTGTCAATTTCTAACCAATTTTCAGCCTTTCTTTTTCCTTTTCTAAACTATTTTTGCTCATTTCCAACCCAATTTTAAAGCCGTTTTTGACCATTTCTAACCTGTTTTTACTCACTTCTAAGTTATTTTATGTCTCTTTTGGCTATTTCCTGCCTTGTCTAGCTAAGCTCTTACCAGTTTTAAGTCATTTTTGCCCATTTCTTCCCATTTTTCCACCAATCTAACACTTTTTAACCATTTGTGTCCATTCCCTAACACAGTATTGCACCTCTCTAACCCTTTTTTAAACATTTGTGGTCCATTTCTACCCCAGTTTTGCACTTCTCTAACCTCATAAAGCCATTGTTTCCTCTTTCTAAAACCATTTTGCCCACTTTCAACTGCCTTTTATGCCATTTTTTTTCCTTCTCTAAACAACTTTTTGTCAATTTCTAACCAATTTTCAGCCTTTCTTTTTTCCTTTTCCTAAACTATTTTTGCCTATTTTCCCTCCCATTTTAAGCCAATTTTTGACCATTTCTAACAATTTTTTACTCACTTCGAACTCATTTAAGTCATTTTTTGTCTATTTCTAGCCTTGTCTAACAAAGCTTTTTCCAGATTTAAGCCATTTTTGGCCATTTCTACCCCAGTTTTGCTCTTCTCTCATCATTGTTAAGCCGGTTTTGGCCGTTTCTAACCAATTTTGCTCTTCTCTAAGAATTTTAAAGCCAATTTTGGCTATTTCTAATCCATTTCTGCCCAATTGCAACCCGTTTCAAGCCGTAGTTTTCATTTTCTAACTCATTTTTGCACATCTCTAATAAATCTGGGCCCAATTTTGGCCATATCTAACCCATTTTTGGGCTTCTCTATCCCTTCTTAAACCATTCTTTGACCATTTCTAACCCTTTATAACCTATTTTAACCCCCTTCAAGCAGCCTTTGGCCATTTCTACCACTGTTATTCACCTCTCTAACTCTTTGTAACCATTTGTGTCCATTTCTAATGCAGTATTGCACCTCTCTAACCCTTTTTCAACATTGTGTCCATTTCTACCCCAGTTTTGCACTTCTCTAACCTCATAAAGCCATTGTTTCCTCTTTCTAAACCATTTTTGCCCACTTTCAACGCCTTTTATGCCATTTTTTTTCCTTCTCTAAACAATTTTGTCAATTCTAACCAATTTTTCATCCTTTCTTTTTCTCTTTTCTAAACAATTTTTGCTCAATTTCCAACCCATTTTTAAGCCTGTTTTTGACCATTTCTAACCTGTTTTTACTCACTTCTAAGTTATTTTATGTCTCTTTTGGCTATTTCTTGCCTGTCTAGCTAAGCTCTTACCAGTTTAAGTCATTTTTGCCCATTTCTTCCATTTTCCACCAATCTAACACTTTTTAACCATTTGTGTCCATTTCCTAACACAGTATTGCAACCTCTCTAACCCTTTTTCAAACATGTGTGTCCATTTTCTACCCCAGTTTTGCACTTCTCTAACCCTCATAAAGCCATTGTTTCCTCTTTTCTAAACCATTTTTGCCCACTTTCAATGCCTTTTATGCCATTTTTTTCCTTCTCTAAACAATTTTGTCAATTTCTAACCAATTTTCAGCCTTTCTTTTCCTTTTTCTAAACTATTTTTTGCTCATTTCCCACCCTTTGTAAGCCAGTTTTTGACCATTTCTAACCTGTTTTTTACTCACTTCTAAGTTATTTTATGTCTCTTTTGGCTATTTCTGCCTTGTCTAGCTAAGCTCTTACCAGTTTTAAGTCATTTTTGCCCCATTTCTTTCCCATTTTCCACCAATCTAACACTTTTTAACCATTTGTGTCCATTCCTAACACAGTATTGCACCTCTCTAACCCTTTTTTAAACATTTGTGTCATTTCTACCCAGTTTTGCACTTCTCTAACCCTCATAAAGCCATTTGTTTCCTCTTTCTAAACCATTTTTGCCCACTTTCAACGCCTTTTATGCCATTTTTTCCTTCTCTAAAAAATTTTTGTCAATTTCTAACCAATTTTCAGCCTTTCTTTTTCCTTTTCTAAACTATTTTTGCCTATTTTCCCTCCCATTTTAAGCCAATTTTGACCATTTCTAACCATATTTTTACTCACTTCGAATCATTTTAAGTCATTTTGTCTATTCTAGCCTTGTCTAACAAAGCTTTTTTCCAGATTTAAGCATTTTTGGCCATTTCTACTCCAGTTTTTGCTCTTCTCTCATCATTGTTAAGCCGGTTTTGGCCGTTTCTACCCAATTTTGCTCTTCTCTAAGAATTTTAAAGCCAATTTTGGCTATTTCTAATCCATTTCTGCCAATTGCAACCCGTTTCAAGCCGTAGTTTTCATTTTCTAACTCATTTTTGCACATCTCTAATAAATCTGGGCCCAATTTTGGCCATATCTAACCCATTTTTGGGCTTCTCTATCCCTTCTTAACCCATCTTTGACCATTTCTAACCCTTTATAACCTATTTTTAACCCCTTCAAGCAGCCTTTGGCCATTTCTACCACTGTTATTCACCTCTCTAACTCTTTGTAACCATTTGTGTCCATTTCTAATGCAGTATTGCACCTCTCTAACCCTTTTTAAACATTTGTGTCCATTTCTACCCCAGTTTTGCACTTCTCTAACCCTCATAAAGTCATTGTTTCCTCTTTCTAAACCATTTTTGCCCACTTTCAACGCCTTTTATGCCATTTTTTTCCTTCTCTAAACAATTTTGTCAATTTCTAACCAATTTTCAGCCTTTCTTTTTTCTTTTTCTAAACAATTTTGTCCATTTCCCACCCTTTTAAGCCAATTTTGACCATTTCTAACCTGTTTTTACTCACTTCTAAGTTATTTTATGTCTCTTTTGGCTATTTCTTGCCTTGTCTAGCTAAGCTCTTACCAGTTTTAAGTCATTTTTGCCCATTTCTTCCCATTTTCCACCAATCTAACACTTTTTAACCATTTGTGTCCATTCCTAACACAGTATTGCACCTCTCTAACCCTTTTTAACCATTTGTGTCCATTCCTAACACAGTATTGCACTTCTCTAACCCTCATAAAGCCATTGTTTCCTCTTTCTAAACCATTTTTGCCCACTTTCAACGCCTTTTATGCCATTTTTTTCCTTCTCTAAACAATTTTGTCAATTTCTAACCAATTTTCAGCCTTTCTTTTTCCTTTTCTAAACTATTTTTGCCATTTCCCTCCCATTTTAAGCCAATTTTTGACCATTTCTAACCAATTTTTACTCACTTCGAACTCATTTTAAGTCATTTTTGTCTATTTCTAGCCTTGTCTAACAAAGCTTTTTTCCAGATTTTAAGCCATTTTGGCCATTTCTACCCAGTTTTGCTCTTCTCTCATCATTGTTAAGCCGGTTTTGGCCGTTCTAACCCAATTTTGCTCTTCTCTAAGAATTTTAAGCCAATTTGGCTATTTCTAATCCTTTTCTGCCCAATTGCAACCCGTTTCAAGCCGTTAGTTTTCCTTTCTAACTCATTTTTGCACACTTAATAAATCGGGCCCAATTTTGCCATATCTAACCCATTTTTTGTTTTTTGGGCCTTCTCTTTATTCTTCCTTTTTTTTCTCTACTTTTTTCTCTTCCTCTATCCCTTTTAACCCATCTTTGACCATTTCTAACCCTTATAACTATTTTTAACCCCCTTCAAGCAGCCTTTTGGCCATTTCTACCAATGTTATTCACATCTCAACTCTTTGTAACCATTTGTGTCCACTTCTCTAATGCACAGTATTGCACCTCTCTAACCCTTTTTAACACATTTGTGTCCATTTCTACCCCAGTTTTGCACTTCTCTAACCCTCATAAAGCCATTGTTTCCTCTTTCTAAACCATTTTTTGCCCACTTTCAACGCCTTTTATGCATTGTTTTTTCCTTCTCTAAACAATTTTGTCAATTTCTAACCAATTTTCAGCTTTCTTTTTCCTTTTCTAAACTATTTTTTGCCTATTTCCCTCCCATTTTAGCCAATTTTTGACCATTTCTAACCAATTTTTACTCACTTCGAACTCATTTTAGTCATTTTGTCTATTTCTAGCCTTGTCTAAACAAGCTTTTTCCAGATTTAAGCCATTTTTGGCCATTTCTACCCCAGTTTTGCTCTTCTCTCATCATTGTTAAGGCCGGTTTTGGCCGTTTCTAACCCAATTTTGCTCTTCTCTAAGAATTTTAAAGCCATTTTGGCTATTTCTAATCCTTTTCTGCCCAATTGCAACCCGTTTCAAGCCGTTCGTTTTCCTTTTTCTAACTCATTTTTGCACATCTCTAAAAATCTGGGCCCCAATTTTGGCCATATCTAACCCATTTTTGGCTTCTCTATCCCTTCTTAACCCATCTTTGACCATTTCTAACCTTTATAACCTATTTTTAAACCCCTTCAAGCACGCCTTTGGCCATTTTGTTCTACCTCTGGTTATCCACCCTCTAACTCTTTGTAACCATTTGTGTCCATTTCTAATGCCAGTATTGCACCTCTCTAACCCTTTTTAAACATTTGTGTCCATTTCTACCCCAGTTTTGCACTTCTCTAACCCTCATAAAGTCATTGTTTCCTCTTTCTAAACCATTTTTGCCCACTTTCAATGCCTTTTATGCCATTTTTTTCCTTCTCTAAACATTTTGTCAATTTCTAACCAATTTTCAGCCTTTCTTTTTCCTTTCTAAACTATTTTTGCTCCATTTCCAACCCATTTTAAGCCAATTTTGACCATTTCTAACCTGTTTTTACTCACTTCTAAGTTATTTTATGTCTCTTTTGGCTATTTCTTGCCTTGTCTAGCTAAGCTCTTACCAGTTTTAAGTCATTTTTGCCCATTTCTTCCCATTTTCCACCAATCTAACACTTTTTAACCATTTGTGTCCATTCCTAACACAGTATTGCACCTCTCTAACCCTTTTTAAACATGTGTCCATTTCTACCCCAGTTTTGCACTTCTCTAACCCTCATAAAGCCATTGTTTCCTCTTTCTAAACCATTTTTGCCCACTTTCAACGCTTTTATGCCATTTTTTTCCTTCTCTAAACAATTTTGTCAATTTCTAACCAATTTTCAGCCTTTCTTTTTCCTTTTCTAAACTATTTTTGCCTATTTCCCTCCCATTTTAAGCCAATTTTGACCATTTCTAACCAATTTTTACTCACTTCGAACTCATTTTAAGTCATTTTGTCTATTTCTAGCCTTGTCTAACAAAGCTTTTTCCAGATTTAAGCCATTTTTGGCCATTTCTACCCAGTTTTGCTCTTCTCTCATCATTGTTAAGCCGGTTTTGGCCGTTTCTAACCCAATTTTGCTCTTCTCTAAGAATTTTAAAGCCAATTTGGCTATTTCTAATCCATTTCTGCCCAATTGCAACCCGTTTCAAGCCGTAGTTTTCATTTTCTAACTCATTTTTGCACATCTCTAATAAATCTGGGCCCAATTTTGGCCATATCTAACCCATTTTTGGGCTTCTCTATCCCTTCTTAACCCATCTTTGACCATTTCTAACCCTTTATAACCTATTTTTAACCCCTTCAAGCAGCTTTGGCCATTTCTACACTGTTATTCACCTCTCTAACTCTTTGTAACCATTTGTGTCCATTTCTAATGCAGTATTGCACCTCTCTAACCCTTTTTAAACATTTGTGTCCATTTCTACCCCAGTTTTGCACTTCTCTAACCCTCATAAAGCCATTGTTTCCTCTTTCTAAACCATTTTTGCCCACTTTCAACGCTTTTATGCCATTTTTGTTCCTTCTCTAAACAATTTTGTCAATTTCTAACCAATTTTCAGCCTTTCTTTTTCTTTTTCTAAACTATTTTTGTCCATTTCCAACCCATTTTAAGCCAATTTTGACCATTTCTAACCTGTTTTTACTCACTTCTAAGTTATTTTATGTCTCTTTTGGCTATTTCTTGCCTTGTCTAGCTAAGCTCTTACCAGTTTTAAGTCATTTTTGCCCATTTCTTCCCATTTTCCACCAATCTAACACTTTTTAACCATTTGTGTCCATTCCTAACACAGTATTGCACCTCTCTAACCCTTTTTAAACATGTGTCCATTTCTACCCCAGTTTTGCACTTCTCTAACCCTCATAAAGCCATTGTTTCCTCTTTCTAAACCATTTTTGCCCACTTTCAACGCCTTTTATGCCATTGTTTCCTCTCTAAACAATTTTGTCAATTTCTAACCAATTTTCATCCTTTCTTTTTTCTTTTTCTAAACAATTTTTGTCCATTTCCACCCTTTGTAAGACAATTTTGACCATTTCTAACCTGTTTTTACTCACTTCTAAGTTATTTATGTCTCTTTTGGCTATTTCTTGCCTTGTCTAGCTAAGCTCTTACCAGTTTTAAGTCATTTTTGCCCATTTCTTCCCATTTTCCACCAATCTAACACTTTTTAACCATTTGTGTCCATTTCCTAACACAGTATTGCACCTCTCTAACCCTTTTTAAACATTGTGTCCATTTCTACCCCAGTTTTGCACTTCTCTAACCCTCATAAAGCCATTGTTTCCTCTTTCTAAACCATTTTTGCCCACTTTCAATGCCTTTTTATGCCATTTTTTTCCTTCTCTAAGCAATTTTGTCAATTTCTAACCAATTTTCAGCCTTTCTTTTTCCTTTTCTAAACTATTTTTGCCTATTTTCCCTCCCATTTTAAGCCAATTTTGACCATTTCTAACCTAATTTTTACTCACTTCGAACTCATTTTAAGTCATTTTTGTCTATTTCTAGCCTTGTCTAACAAAGCTTTTTTCCAGATTTAAGCCATTTTTGGCCATTTCTACCCCAGTTTTGCTCTTCTCTCATCATTGTTAAGCCGGTTTTGGCCGTTTCTAACCCAATTTTGCTCTTCTCTAAGAATTTTAAAGCCAATTTTGGCTATTTCTAATCCTTTTCTGCCCAATTGCAACCCGTTTCAAGCCGTAGTTTTCATTTTCTAACTCATTTTTGCACATCTCTAATAAATCTGGCCCAATGTTTTGGCCATATCTAACCCCATTTGTGGCTTCTCTATCCCTTCTTAACCCATCTTTGACCATTCTAACCCTTTATAACCTATTTTTTAACCCCTTCAAGGCAGCCTTTGGCCATTTCTACCACTGTTATTCACCTCTCTAACTCTTTGTAACCATTTGGTCCATTTCTAATGCAGTATTGCACCTCTCTAACCCTTTTTCAACATGTGTCCATTTCTACCCAGTTTTGCACTTCTCTAACCTCATAAGCCATTGTTTACTCTTTCTAAACCATTTTTTGCCCCACTTTCAACGCCTTTTATGCCATTTTTTTCCTTCTCTAAACAATTTTGTCAATTCTAACCAATTTTCATCCTTTCTTTTTTCTTTTCTAAACAATTTTTGGCTCCATTTCCACCCTTTGTAAGACAATTTTGACCATTTCTAACCTGTTTTTACTCACTTCTAATTATTTTTATGTCTCTTTTGGCTATTTCTTGCCTTGTCTAGCTAAGCTCTTACCAGTTTTAAGTCATTTTGCCCATTTCTTCCATTTTTCCACAATCTAACACTTTTTAACCATTTGTGTCCATTCCTAACACAGTATTGCACCTCTCTAACCCTTTTTAAAACATTGTGTCCATTTCTACCCCAGTTTTTGCACTTCTCTAACCCTCATAAAGCCATTGTTTCCTCTTTCTAAACCATTTTTGCCCACTTTCAACGCCTTTTATGCCATTTTTTTCCTTCTCTAAACAATTTTGTCAATTTCTAACCAATTTTCAGCCTTTCTTTTTCCTTTTCTAAACTATTTTTGCCTATTTTCCCTCCCATTTTAAGCCAATTTTGACCATTTCTAACCAATTTTTACTCACTTCGAACTCATTTTAAGTCATTTTTTGTCTATTTCTAGCCTTGTCTAACAAAGCTTTTTTCCAGATTTAAGCCATTTTTTGGCCATTTCTACCCCAGTTTTGCTCTTCTCTCATCATTGTTAAGCCGGTTTTTTGGCCGTTTTCTAACCCAATTTTGCTCTTCTCTAAGAATTTTTAAAGCCAATTTTGGCTATTTCTAATCCTTTTCTGCCCAATTGCAACCCGTTTCAAGCCGTAGTTTTCCTTTTCTAACTCATTTTTGCACATCTCTAATAAATCTGGGCCCAATTTGGCCATATCTAACCCATTTTTTGGGCTTCTCTATACCCTTCTTAACCCCATCTTTGACCCATTTCTAACCCTTTATAACCTATTTTTAACCCCCTTCAAGCAGCCTTTGCCATTTCTACCACTGTTATTCAACCTCTCTAACTCTTTGTAACCATTTGTGTCCATTTCTAATGCAGTATTGCACCTCTCTAACCCTTTTCAACATTGTGTCCATTTCTACCCCAGTTTTTGCACTTCTCATAACCCTCATAAAGCATTGTTTCCTCTTTCTAAACCATTTTTGCCCACTTTCAACGACTTTTATGCCATTTTTTTCCTTCTCTAAACAATTTGTCAATTTCTAACAATTTTCATCCTTTCTTTTTTCTTTTTCTAAACAATTTTGTCCATTTCCAACCCATTTGTAAGCCGTTTTGACCATTTCTAACCTGTTTTTACCTCACTTCTAACTTATTTTATGTCTCTTTTGGCTATTTCTTGCCTTGTCTAGCTAAGCTCTTACCAGTTTTAAGTCATTTTTGCCATTTCTTCCCATTTTCCACCAATCTAACACTTTTTAACCATTTGTGTCCATTCCTAACACAGTATTGCACCTCTCTAACCCTTTGTAAACATATGTGTCCATTTCTACCCCCAGTTTTGCACTTCTCTAACCCTCATAAAGCCATTGTTTTCCTCTTTTCTAAACCATTTTTGCCCACTTTCAACGCCTTTTATGCCATTTTTTTCATTCTCTAAACAATTTTGTCAATTTCTACAGCAATTTTCAGCCTTTCTTTGTTCCTTTTCTAAACTATTTTTGCCTAGTTTTTCCCTCCATTTTAAGCCAATTTTGACCATTTCTAACCATTTTTACTCACTTCGAACTCATTTTAAGTCATTTTGTCTATTTCTAGCCTTGTCTAACAAAGCTTTTTCCAGATTTAAGCCATTTTTGGCCATTTTCTACCCAGTTTTGCTCTTCTCTCATTATTGTTTAAGCCGGTTTTGGCCGTTTCTAACCAATTTTTCTCTTCTCTAAGAATTTTAAAGCCAATTTGGCTATTTCTAACCCATTTTCTGCCCAATTGCAACCCGTTTCAAGCCGTACTTTTCCTTTTCCTAACTCATTTTTGCACATGCTCTAATAAATCTGGGCCCAATTTTGGCCATATCTAACCCATTTTTTGGGCTTCTCTATCCCTTCTTAACCCATCTTTGACCATTTCTAACCCTTTATAACCTATTTTCAACCCCTTCAAGCAGCCTTTGGCCATTTCTACCCTGTTATTCCACCTCTCTAACTCTTTGTAAACCATTTGTGTCCATTTCTAATGCAGTATTGCACCTCTCTAACCCATTTTTAAACATTTGTGTTCCATTCTACCCCAGTTTTGCACTTCTCTAACCCTCATAAAGTCATTGTTTCCTCTTTCATAAACCATTTTGCCCACTTTCAACTGCCTTTTATGCCATTTTTTTCCTTCTCTAAACAATTTTGTCAATTTCTAACCAATTTTCAGCCTTTCTTTTTCTTTTTCTAAACTATTTTTGCTCATTTCCAACCCATTTTAGCCGTTTTTTGACCATTTCTAACCTGTTTTTACTCACTTCTAACTTATTTTATGTCTCTTTTGGCTATTTCTTGCCTTGTCTAGCTAAGCTCTTACCAGTTTTAAGTCATTTTTGCCCATTTCTTCCCATTTTCCACCAATCTAACACTTTTTAACCATTTGTGTCCATTCCTAACACAGTATTGCACCTCTCTAACCCTTTTTAAACATTTGTGTCCATTTCTACCGCAGTTTTGCACCTCTCTAACCCTTTATAAAGCCATTGTTTTCCTCTTTCTAAACCATTTTTGCCCACTTTCAACTGCCTTTTATGCCATTTTTTTTCCTTCCTCTAAACAATTTTG
The DNA here is from genome assembly GCF_012275295.1 of Melopsittacus undulatus. NCBI lineage: Eukaryota > Metazoa > Chordata > Aves > Psittaciformes > Psittaculidae > Melopsittacus > Melopsittacus undulatus. The sequence goes on from NW_022994611.1 coordinate 103,031, forward strand.
TCAATTTCTAAGCCAATTTTCAGCTTTCTTTTTTCCTTTTCTAAACTATTTTTTGCCTGATTTTCCCTCCCATGTTTTAAGCCAATTTTGACCATTTCTAACCAATTTTTACTCACTTCGAACTCATTTTAAGTCATTTTTGTCTATTTCTAGCCTTGTCTAACAAAGCTTTTTTCCAGATTTAAGCCATTTTTGGCCATTTCTACCCCAGTTTTGCTCTTCTCTCATCATTGTTAAGCCGGTTTTGGCCGTTTCTAACCCAATTTTGCTCTTCTCTAAGAATTTTAAAGCCAATTTTTGGCTATTTCTAACCATTTCTGCCCAATTGCAACCCGTTTCAAGCCGTAGTTTTCCTTTTCTAACTCATTTTTGCACATCCTCTAATAAATCTGGGCCCAATTTTGGCCATATCTAACCCATTTTTGGGCTTCTCTATCCCTTCTTAACCCATCTTTGACCATTCTAACCCTTTATAACCTAGTTTTTAACCCCTTCAAGCAGCCTTTGGCCATTTCTACCCTGTTATTCACCTCTCTAACTCTTTGTAACCATTTGTGTCCATTTCTACTGCAGTATTGCACCTCTCTAACCCTTTTTTCAACATTGTGTCCAGTTCTACCCCAGTTTGCACTTCTCTAACCCTCATAAAGCCATTGTTTCCTCTTTCTAAAACCATTTTTGCCCACTTTCAACGCCTTTTATGCCATTTTGTTCCTTCTCTAAACAATTTTTGTCAATTTCCTAACCAATTTTCATCCTTTCTTTTTTCTTTTTCTAAACAATTTTTGTCCATATTTCCAACCCATTTTTAAGCGTTTTTGACCATTTCAGAACCTGTTTTTACTCACTTCTAAGTATTTTATGTCTCTTTTGGCTATATTCTTGCCTTGTCTAGCTAGCTCTTACCAGTTTTAAGTCTTTTTGCCCATTTCCTCCCATTTTCCACCAATCTAACACTTTGTAACCATTTGTGTCCATTTCTAATGCAGTATTGCACCTCTCTAACCCTTTTTCAACATGTGTCCATTTCTACCCCAGTTTTGCACTTCTCTAACCCTCATAAAGCCATTGTTTCCTCTTTCTAAACCATTTTTGCCCACTTCAACGCCTTTTATGCCATTTTTTTCCTTCTCTAAACAATTTTGTCAATTTCTAACCATTTTCATCCTTTCTTTTTTCTTTTCTAAACAATTTTTGTCCATTTCCCACCCTTGTGTAAGACAATTTGGACCATTTCTAACCTGTTTTACTCACTTCTAAGTTATTTTATGTCTCTTTTGGCTATTTCTTGCCTTGTCTAGCTAAGCTCTTACCAGTTTTAAGTCATTTTTGCCCATTTCTTCCCCATTTTCCACCAATCTAACACTTTTTAACCATTTGTGGTTCCATTCCTAACACAGTATGTGCACCTCTCTAACCCTTTTTAAACATATGTGTCCATTTCTAACCCAGTTTTGCACTTCTCTAACCCTCATAAAAGCCATTGTTTCCTCTTTCTAAACCATTTTTGCCCACTTTCAACACCTTTTATGCCATTTTTTTTCCTTCTCTAAACCATTTTTTGTCTCAATTCTAACCAATTTTCAGTCTTTCTTTTTCCTTTCTAACTATTTTTGCCTATTTTCCCTCCCATTTTTAAGCCAATTTTTACCATTTCTAACCATTTTTTACTCACTTCGAACTCATTTTAAGTCATTTTTGTCTATTTCTAGCCTTGTCTAACAAAAGCTTTTTTTCCAGATTTAAGCCATTTTTGGCCATTTTCTACCCAGTTTTGCTCTTCTCTCATTATTGTTAAGCCGGTTTTGCCGTTTTCTAACCCAATTTTGCTCTTCTCTAAGAATTTTAAAGCCAATTTTGGCTATTTCTAATCCTTTTCTGCCCAATTGCAACCCGTTTCAAGCCGTAGTTTTCATTTTCTAACTCATTTTTGCACATCTCTAATAAATCTGGGCCCAATTTTGGCCATATCTAACCCATTTTTGGCTTCTCTATCCCTTCTTAACCATCTTTGACCATTTCTAACCCTTTATAACCTATTTTTAACCCCCTTCAAGCAGCCTTTGGCCATTTCTACCACTGTTATTCACCTCTCTAACTCTTTGTAACCATTTGTGTCCATTTCTAATGCAGTATTGCACCTCTCTAACCCTTTTTAAACATTTGTGTCCATTTCTACCCCAGTTTTGCACTTCTCTAACCCTCATAAAGTCATTGTTTCCTCTTTCTAAACCATTTTTGCCCACTTTCAACGCCTTTTATGCCATTTTTTTTCCTTCTCTAAACAATTTTGTCAATTTCTAACCAATTTTCATCCTTTCTTTTTCCTTTTTCTAAACTATTTTTGCTCATTTCCCACCCTTTTTAAGCCAGTTTTTGACCATTTCTAACCTGTTTTTACTCACTTCTAAGTTATTTTATGTCTCTTTTGGCTATTTCTGCCTTGTCTAGCTAAGCTCTTACCAGTTTTAAGTCATTTTTGCCCATTTCTTCCCATTTTCCACCAATCTAACACTTTTTAACCATTTGTGTCCATTTCCTAACACAGTATTGCACCTCTCTAACCCTTTTTAAACATGTGTCCATTTCTACCCCAGTTTTGCACTTCTCTAACCCTCATAAAGCCATTGTTTCCTCTTTCTAAACCATTTTTGCCCACTTTCAACACCTTTTATGCCATTTTTTTCCTTCTCTAAACAATTTTGTCAATTTCTAACCAATTTTCAGCCTTTCTTTTTCCTTTTCTAAACTATTTTTGCCTATTTTCCCTCCCATTTTAAGCCAATTTTGACCATTTCTAACCAATTTTTACTCACTTCGAACTCATTTTAAGTCATTTTTGTCTATTTCTAGCCTTGTCTAACAAAGCTTTTTTCCAGATTTAAGCCATTTTTGGCCATTTCTACCCCAGTTTTGCTCTTCTCTCATCATTGTTAAGCCGGTTTTTGGCCGTTTCTAACCCAATTTTGCTCTTCTCTAAGAATTTTAAAGCCAATTTTGGCTATTTCTAATCCTTTTCTGCCCAATTGCAACCCGTTTCAAGCCGTAGTTTTCCTGTTCTAACTCATTTTTGCACATCTCTAATAAATCTGGGCCCAATTTTGGCCATATCTAACCCATTTTTGGCTTCTCTATCCCTTCTTAACCCATCTTTGACCATTTCTAACCCTTTATAACCTATTTTTAACCCCCTTCAAGCAGCCTTTGGCCATTTCTACCACTGTTATTCACCTCTCTAACTCTTTGTAACCATTTGTGTCCATTTCTAATGCAGTATTGCACCTCTCTAACCCTTTTTAAACATTTGTGTCCATTTCTACCCCAGTTTTGCACTTCTCTAACCCTCATAAAGTCATTGTTTCCTCTTTCTAAACCATTTTTGCCCACTTTCAATGCCTTTTATGCCATTTTTTTCCTTCTCTAAACAATTTTGTCAATTTCTAACCAATTTTTCAGCCTTTCTTTTTTCCTTTTTCTAAACTATTTTTGCTCATTTCCAACCCATTTGTAAGCCAGTTTTTGACCATTTCTAACCTGTTTTTACTCACTTCTAAGTTATTTTATGTCTCTTTTGGCTATTTCCTTGCCTTGTCTAGCTAAGCTCTTACCAGTTTTAAGTCATTTTTGCCCATTTCTTCCCATTTTCCACCAATCTAACACTTTTTAACCATTTGTGTCCATTCCTAACACAGTATTGCACCTCTCTAACCCTTTTTCAACATTGTGTCCATTTCTACCCCAGTTTTGCACTTCTCTAACCCTCATAAAGCCATTGTTTCCTCTTTCTAAACCATTTTTGCCCACTTTCAACGCCTTTTATGCCATTTTTTTCCTTCTCTAAACAATTTTGTCAATTTCTAACCAATTTTCAGCCTTTCTTTTTCCTTTTCTAAACTATTTTTGCCTATTTTCCCTCCCATTTTAAGCCAATTTTGACCATTTCTAACCAATTTTTACTCACTTCGAACTCATTTTAAGTCATTTTTGTCTATTTCTAGCCTTGTCTAACAAAGCTTTTTTCCAGATTTAAGCCATTTTTGGCCATTTCTACCCCAGTTTTGCTCTTCTCTCATCATTGTTAAGCCGGTTTTGGCCGTTTTCTAACCCAATTTTGCTCTTCTCTAAGAATTTTTAAAGCCAATTTTGGCTATTTCTAATCCTTTTCTGCCCAATTGCAACCCGTTTCAAGCCGTAGTTTTCATTTTCTAACTCATTTTTGCACATCTCTAATAAATCTGGGCCCAATTTTGGCCATATCTAACCCATTTTTGGGCTTCTCTATCCCTTCTTAACCCATCTTTGACCATTTCTAACCCTTTATAACCTATTTTTAACCCCCTTCAAGCAGCCTTTGGCCATTTCTACCACTGTTATTCACCTCTCTAACTCTTTGTAACCATTTGTGTCCATTTCTAATGCAGTATTGCACCTCTCTAACCCTTTTTAAACATTGTGTCCATTTCTACCCCAGTTTTGCACTTCTCTAACCCTCATAAAGCTCATTGTTTCCTCTTTCTAAACCATTTTTGCCCACTTTCAACGCCTTTTATGCCATTTTTTTCCTTCTCTAAACAATTTTGTCAATTTCTAACCAATTTTCATCCTTTCTTTTTTCCTTTTTCTAAACATATTTTTGCTCATTTCCCACCATTTTTAAGCCAGTTTTGACCATTTCTAACCTGTTTTTACTCACTTCTAAGTTATTTTATGTCTCTTTTGGCTATTTCTTGCCTTGTCTAGCTAAGCTCTTACCAGTTTTAAGTCATTTTTGCCCATTTCTTCCCATTTTCCACCAATCTAACACTTTTTAACCATTTGTGTCCATTCCTAACACAGTATTGCACCTCTCTAACCCTTTTTCAACATGTGTCCATTTCTACCCCAGTTTTGCACTTCTCTAACCCTCATAAAGCCATTGTTTCCTCTTTCTAAACCATTTTTGCCCACTTTCAACACCTTTTATGCCATTTTTTTTCCTTCTCTAAACAATTTTGTCAATTTCTAACCAATTTTCAGCCTTTCTTTTTCCTTTTCTAAACTATTTTTGCCTATTTTCCCTCCCATTTTAAGCCAATTTTGACCATTTCTAACCAATTTTTACTCACTTCGAACTCATTTTAAGTCATTTTTGTCTATTTCTAGCCTTGTCTAACAAAGCTTTTTTCCAGATTTAAGCCATTTTTTGGCCATTTCTACCCAGTTTTGCTCTTCTCTCATCATTGTTAAGCCGGTTTTTGGCCGTTTCTAACCCAATTTTGCTCTTCTCTAAGAATTTTAAAGCCAATTTTGGCTATTTCTAATCCTTTTCTGCCCAATTGCAACCCGTTTCAAGCCGTAGTTTTCATTTTCTAACTCATTTTTGCACATCTCTAATAAATCTGGGCCCAATTTTGGCCATATCTAACCCATTTTTGGGCTTCTCTATCCCTTCTTAACCCATCTTTGACCATTTCTAACCCTTTATAACCTATTTTTAACCCCCTTCAAGCAGCCTTTGGCCATTTCTACCACTGTTATTCACCTCTCTAACTCTTTGTAACCATTTTGTGTCCATTTCTAATGCAGTATTGCACCTCTCTAACCCTTTTTCAACATTTGTGTCCATTTCTACCCCAGTTTTTGCACTTCTCTAACCCTCATAAAGTCATTGTTTCCTCTTTCTAAACCATTTTTGCCCACTTTCAACTGCCTTTTATGCCATTTTTTTCCTTCTCTAAACAATTTTGTCAATTTCTAACCAATTTTCATCCTTTCTTTTTTCTTTTTCTAAACAATTTTTGTCCATTTCCCACCCATTTGTAAGACAATTTTTGACCATTTCTAACCTGTTTTTACTCACTTCTAAGTTATTTTATGTCTCTTTTGGCTATTTCTTGCCTTGTCTAGCTAAGCTCTTACCAGTTTTAAGTCATTTTTGCCCATTTCTTCCCATTTTCCACCAATCTAACACTTTTTAACCATTTGTGTCCATTCCTAACACAGTATTGCACCTCTCTAACCCTTTTTCAACATTGTGTCCATTTCTACCCCAGTTTTGCACTTCTCTAACCCTCATAAAGCCATTGTTTCCTCTTTCTAAACCATTTTTGCCCACTTTCAACACCTTTTATGCCATTTTTTTCCTTCTCTAAACAATTTTGTCAATTTCTAACCAATTTTCAGCCTTTCTTTTTCCTTTTCTAAACTATTTTTGCCTATTTTCCCTCCCATTTTAAGCCAATTTTGACCATTTCTAACCAATTTTTACTCACTTCGAACTCATTTTAAGTCATTTTTGTCTATTTCTAGCCTTGTCTAACAAAGCTTTTTTCCAGATTTAAGCCATTTTTGGCCATTTCTACCCCAGTTTTGCTCTTCTCTCATCATTGTTAAGCCGGTTTTTGGCCGTTTCTAACCCAATTTTGCTCTTCTCTAAGAATTTTAAAGCCAATTTTGGCTATTTCTAATCCTTTTCTGCCCAATTGCAACCCGTTTCAAGCCGTAGTTTTCATTTTCTAACTCATTTTTGCACATCTCTAATAAATCTGGGCCCAATTTTGGCCATATCTAACCCATTTTTGGGCTTCTCTATCCCTTCTTAACCCATCTTTGACCATTTCTAACCCTTTATAACCTATTTTTAACCCCCTTCAAGCAGCCTTTGGCCATTTCTACCACTGTTATTCACCTCTCTAACTCTTTCTAACCATTTGTGTCCATTTCTAATGCAGTATTGCACCTCTCTAACCCTTTTTCAACATTGTGTCCATTTCTACCCCAGTTTTGCACTTCTCTAACCCTCATAAAGCCATTGTTTCCTCTTTCTAAACCATTTTTTGCCCACTTTCAACGCCTTTTATGCCATTTTTTTCCTTCTCTAAACAATTTTGTCAATTTCTAACCAATTTTCATCCTTTCTTTTTCTTTTTCTAAACAATTTTTGTCCATTTCCCACCCATTTGTAAGCCATTTTTGACCATTTCTAACCTGTTTTTACTCACTTCTAAGTTATTTTATGTCTCTTTTGGCTATTTCTTGCCTTGTCTAGCTAAGCTCTTACCAGTTTTAAGTCATTTTTTGCCCATTTCTTCCCATTTTCCACCAATCTAACACTTTTTAACCATTTGTGTCCATTCCTAACACAGTATTGCACCTCTCTAACCCTTTTTCAACATTGTGTCCATTTCTACCCCAGTTTTGCACTTCTCTAACCCTCATAAAGCCATTGTTTCCTCTTTCTAAACCATTTTTGCCCACTTTTCAACACCTTTTATGCCATTTTTTTCCTTCTCTAAACAATTTTGTCAATTTCTAACCAATTTTTCAGCCTTTCTTTTTCCTTTTCTAAACTATTTTTGCCTATTTTCCCTCCCATTTTAAGCCAATTTTGACCATTTTCTAACCATATTTTTACTCACTTCGAACTCATTTTAAGTCATTTTTGTCTATTTCTAGCCTTGTCTAACAAAGCTTTTTTCCAGATTTAAGCCAGTTTTTGGCCATTTTCTACCCAGTTTTGCTCTTCTCTCATCATTGTTAAGCCGGTTTTTGGCCGTTTTCTAACCCAATTTTGCTCTTCTCTAAGAATTTTAAAGCCAATTTTGGCTATTTCTAATCCTTTTCTGCCCAATTGCAACCCGTTTCAAGCCGTAGTTTTCATTTTCTAACTCATTTTTGCACATCTCTAATAAATCTGGGCCCAATTTTGGCCATATCTAACCCATTTTTTGGGCTTCTCTATCCCTTCTTAACCCATCTTTGACCATTTCTAACCCTTTATAACCTATTTTTAATCCCCTTCAAGCAGCCTTTGGCCATTTCTACCACTGTTATTCACCTCTCTAACTCTTTGTAACCATTTGTGTCCATTTCTAATGCAAGTATTGCACCTCTCTAACCATTTTTAAACATTTGTGTCCATTTCTACCCCAGTTTTGCACTTCTCTAACCCTCATAAAGCATTGTTTCCTCTTTCTAAACCATTTTTTGCCCACTTTCAACGCCTTTTATGCCATTTTTTTCCTTCTCTAAACAATTTTGTCAATTTCTAACCAATTTTCATCCTTTCTTTTTTCCTTTTTCTAAACTAATTTTTGCTCATTTCCAACCCATTTTTAAGCCATTTTTGACCATTTCTAACCTGTTTTTACTCACTTCTAAGTTATTTTATGTCTCTTTTGGCTATTTCTTGCCTTGTCTAGCTAAGCTCTTACCAGTTTTAAGTCATTTTTGCCCATTTCTTCCCATTTTCCACCAATCTAACACTTTTAACCATTTGTGTCCATTCCTAACACAGTATTGCACCTCTCTAACCCTTTTTCAACATGTGTCCATTTCTACCCCAGTTTTGCACTTCTCTAACCCTCATAAAGCCATTGTTTCCTCTTTTCTAAACCCATTTTTGCCCACTTTCAACGCCTTTTATGCCATTTTTTTCCTTCTCTAAACAATTTTGTCAATTTTCTAACCAATTTTCAGCCTTTCTTTTTCCTTTTTCTAAACTATTTTTGCCTATTTTCCCTCCCATTTTAAGCCAATTTTGACCATTTCTAACCAATTTTTACTCACTTCGAACTCATTTTTAAGTCATTTTTGTCTATTTCTAGCCTTGTCTAACAAAGCTTTTTTCCAGATTTAAGCCATTTTTGGCCATTTCTACTCCCAGTTTTGCTCTTCTCTCATCATTGTTAAGCCGGTTTTTGGCCGTTTTCTAACCCAATTTTGCTCTTCTCTAAGAATTTTAAAGCCAATTTTGGCTATTTCTAATCCTTTTCTGCCCAATTGCAACCCGTTTCAAGCCGTAGTTTTCATTTTCTAACTCATTTTTGCACATCTCTAATAAATCTGGGCCCAATTTTGGCCATATCTAACCCATTTTTGGGCTTCTCTATCCCTTCTTAACCCATCTTTGACCATTTTGTAACCCTTTATAACCTATTTTTAACCCCCTTCAAGCAGCCTTTGGCCATTTCTACCACTGTTATTCACCCTCTCTAACTCTTTGTAACCATTTGTGTCCATTTCTAATGCCAGTATTGCACCTCTCTAACCCTTTTTAAACATTTGTGTCCATTTCTACCCCAGTTTTGCACTTCTCTAACCCTCATAAAGTCATTGTTTCCTCTTTTCTAAACCATTTTTTGCCCACTTTTCAAATGCCTTTTATGCCATTTTTTTCCTCTCTAAACAATTTTTGTCAATTTCTAACCAATTTTTCAGCCTTTCTTTCTTCCTTTTTCTAACTATTTTTGCTCATTCTCCAACCCATTTTTAAGCTGTTTTTGCACCATTTCTAACCTGTTTTTACTCACTTCTAAGTTATTTTATGTCTCTTTGGATATTTTCCTGCCCTTGTCTAGCTACGCTCTCTACCAGTTTTTAAGTCATTTTGCCCATTTCTTCCCATTTTTCACCAATCCTAACACTTTTTTTAACCATTTGTGTCCATTCCTAACACAGTATTGCACCTCTCTAACCCTTTTTAAACATTTGTGCTCCATTTCTACCCCAGTTTTGCACTTCTCTAACCCTCATATAAAGCCATTGTTTCCTCTTTCTAAACCATTTTTGCCCACTTTCAATGCCTTTTTTATGCCATTTTTTTCCTTCTCTAAACAATTTTGTCAATTTCCTAACAATTTTCAGCCCTTTCTTTTTCCTTTTTCTAAACTATTTTGTCCATTTCCCAACCCTTTGTAAGACAATTTTTGACCATTTCTAACCTGTTTTTACTCACTTCTAAGTTATTTTATGTATCTTTTGGCTTATTTCTTGCATTGTCTAGCTAAAGCTCTTACAGTTTTAAGTCATTTTCTGCCCATTTCTTCCCATTTTCCACCAATCTAACACTTTTTAACCATTTGTGTCCATTCCTAACACAGTATTGCACCTCTCTAACCCTTTTTCAACATGTGTCCCATTTCACCCAGTTTTGCACTTCTCTAACCCCTCATAAAGCCATGGTTTCCTCTTTCTAAACCATTTTTGCCCCACTTCAAAGCCTTTTATGCCATTTTTTTCCTCTCTCTAAACAATTTTGTCAATTTCTAACCAATTTTCATCCTTTCTTTTTTCTTTTTCTAAACAATTTTTGTCATCTTCCCACCCTTTGTAAGACAATTTTGACCATTTCTAAACCCTGTTTTACCTACTTCTAAGTTATTTTATGTCTCTTTTGGCTATTTCTTGCCTTGTCTAGCTATAGCTCCTTACCAGTTTTAAGTCATTTTTGCCCATTTCTTCCCATTTTCCACCAATCTAACACTTTTTAACCATTTGTGTCCATTCCTAACACAGTATTGCACCTCTCTAACCCTTTTTCAACATGTGTCCATTTCTACCCCAGTTTTGCACTTTCTCTAACCCTCATAAAGCCATTGTTTCCTCTTTTCTAAACCATTTTTGCCACTTTCAACGCCTTTTATGCCATTTTTTTTCCTTCTCCTAAACAATTTTGTCAATTTCTAACCAATTTTCAGCCTTTCTTTTTTCCTTTTCTAAACTATTTTTGCCTATTTTCCCTCCCATTTTAGCCAATTTTGACCATTTCTAACCAATTTTTTACTCACTTCGAACTCATTTTAAGTCATTTTTGTCTATTTCTAGCCTGGTCTAACAAAGCTTTTTTCCAGATTTAAGCCATTTTTGGCCATTTCTACCCCAGTTTTGCTCTTCTCTCATCATTGTTAAGCCGGTTTTGGCCGTTTCTAACCCAATTTTTGCTCTTCTCTAAGAATTTTTAAAGCCAATTTTGGCTATTCTAATCCTTTTCTGCCCAATTGCAACCCGTTTCAAGCCGTAGTTTTCATTTTCTAACTCATTTTTGCACATCTCTAATAAATTCTGGGCCCCAATTTTGGCCATATCTAACCCATTTTTGGGCTTCTCTATCCCTTCTTAACCATCTTTGACCATTTCTAACCCTTTATAACCTATTTTTAACCCCCTTCAAGCAGCCTTTGGCCCATTTCTACCACTGTTATTCACCTCTCTAACTCTTTGTAAACATTTGTGTCATTTCTAATGCAAGTATTGCACCTCCTCTAACCCTTTTTAAACATTTTGTGTCCATTTCTACCCCAGTTTGCACTTCTCTAACCCTCATAAAGTCATTGTTTCCTCTTTCTAAACCATTTTTGCCCACTTTCAATGCCTTTTATGCCATTTTTTTCCTTCTCTAAACAATTTTTGTCAATTTTCTAACCAATTTTCAGCCTTTCTTTTTTCCTTTTCTAAACTATTTTTTGCTCATTTCCAACCCATTTTTAAGCCGTTTTTTGACCATTTCTAACCTGTTTTTACTCACTTCTAAGTTATTTTATGTCTCTTTTGGCTATTTCTTGCCTTGTCTAGCTAAGCTCTTACCAGTTTTAAGTCATTTTTGCCCATTTCTTCCCATTTTCCACCAATCTAACACTTTTTAACCATTTGTGTCCATTCCTAACACAGTATTGCACCTCTCTAACCCTTTTTAAACATATGTGTCCATTTCTACCCAGTTTTGCACTTCTCTAACCCTCATAAAGCCATTGTTTCCTCTTTCTAAACCATTTTTGCCCACTTTTCACGCCTTTTATGCCATTTTTTTCCTTCTCTAAACAATTTTGTCAATTTCTAACCAATTTTCATCCTTTCTTTTTTCTTTTTCTAAACAATTTTTGTCCATTTCCACCCATTTTTAAGAATTTTTGACCATTTTCTAACCTGTTTTTACTCACTTCTAAGTTATTTTATAGTCTCTTTTGGCTATTTCTTGCCTTGTCTAGCTAAGCTCTTACCAGTTTTAAGTCATTTTTGCCCATTTCTTCCCATTTTCCACCAATCTAACACTTTTTAACCATTTGTGTCCATTCCTAACACAGTATTGCACCTCTCTAACCCTTTTTCAAACATGTGTCCATTTCTACCCCAGTTTTTGCACTTCTCTAACCCTCATAAAGCCATTGTTTCCTCTTTCTAAACCATTTTTGCCCACTTTCAACTGCCTTTTTATGCCATTTTTTTCCTTCTCTAAACAATTTTGTCAATTTCTAACCAATTTTCATCCTTTCTTTTTTCTTTTTCTAAACAATTTTTGTCCATTTTCCCACCCTTTGTAAGACAATTTTTGACCATTTCTAACCTGTTTTTACTCACTTCTAAGTTATTTATGTCTCTTTTGGCTATTTCTTGCCTTGTCTAGCTAAGCTCTTACCCGTTTTAAGTCATTTTTGCCCTTTTCTTCCCATTTTCCACCAATCTAACACTTTTTAACCATTTGTGTCCATTCCTAACACAGTATTGCACCTCTCTAACCCTTTTTCAACATGTGTCCATTTCTACCCCAGTTTTGCACTCTCTAACCCTCATAAAGCCATTGTTTCCTCTTTCTAAACCATTTTTGCCCACTTTCAACACCTTTTTATGCCATTTTTTTCCTTCTCTAAACAATTTTGTCAATTTCTAACCAATTTTCAGCCTTTCTTTTTCCTTTTCTAAACTATTTTTGCCTATTTTCCCTCCATTTTAAGCCAATTTTGACCATTTCTAACCAATTTTTACTCACTTCGAACTCATTTTAAGTCATTTTTGTCTATTTCTAGCCCTGTCTAACAAAGCTTTTTTCCAGATTTAAGCCATTTTTGGCCATTTCTACCCCAGTTTTTGCTCTTCTCTCATCATTGTTAAGCCGGTTTTGGCCGTTTTCTAACCCAATTTTGCTCTTCTCTAAGAATTTTTAAAGCCAATTTTGGCTATTTCTAATCCTTTTCTGCCCAATTGCAACCCGTTTCAAGCCGTAGTTTCATTTTCTAACTCATTTTTGCACATCTCTAATAAATCTGGGCCCAATTTTGGCCATATCTAACCCATTTTTGGGCTTCTCTATCCCTTCTTAACCCATCTTTGACCATTTCTAACCCTTTATAACCTATTTTTAACCCCCTTCAAGCAGCCTTTGGCCATTTCTACACTGTTATTCACCTCTCTAACTCTTTGTAACCATTTGTGTCCATTTCTAATGCAGTATTGCACCTCCTCTAACCCTTTTTAAACATTTTGTGTCCATTTCTACCCCAGTTTTGCACTTCTCTAACCTCATAAAGTCATTGTTTCCTCTTTTCTAAACCATTTTTTGCCCACTTTCAATGCCTTTTATGCCATTTTGTTCCTTCTCTAAACAATTTTGTCAATTTCTAACCAATTTTCAGCCTTTCTTTTTTCCTTTTCTAAACTATTTTTGCTCATTTCAACCCATTTTTAAGCTGTTTTTGACCATTTCTAACCTGTTTTTACTCACTTCTAAGTTATTTTATGTCTCTTTTGGCTATTTCTTGCCTTGTCTAGCTAAGCTCTTACCAGTTTTAAGTCATTTTTGCCCATTTCTTCCCATTTTCCACCAATCTAACACTTTTTAACCATTTGTGTCCATTCCTAACACAGTATTGCACCTCTCTAACCCTTTTTCAACATTGTGTCCATTTCTACCCCAGTTTTGCACTTCTCTAACCCTCATAAAGCCATTGTTTCCTCTTTCTAAACCATTTTTGCCCACTTTTCAACGCCTTTTATGCCATTTTTTTCCTTCTCTAAAGCAATTTTGTCCATTTCTAACCAATTTTCATCCTTTCTTTTTTTCTTTTTCTAAACAATTTTTGTCCATTTATCCACCCTTTGTAAGACAATTTTGACCATTCTAACCTGTTTTTACTCACTTCTAAGTTATTTTATGTCTCTTTTGGCTATTTCTTGCCTTGTCTAGCTAAGCTCTTACCAGTTTTAAGTCATTTTTGCCCATTTCTTCCCATTTTCCACCAATCTAACACTTTTTAACCATTTGTGTCCATTCCTAACACAGTATTGCACCTCTTTAACCCTTTTTCAACATCTGTGATCCATTTCTACCCCAGTTTTGCACTTCTCTAACCCTCATAAAAGCATTTGTTTCCTCTTTCTAAACCCATTTTTGCCCACTTTCAACTGCCTCTTTTATGCCATTTTTTTCCTTCTCTAACAATTTTGTCAATTTCTAACCAATTTTTCATCCTTTCTTTTTTCTTTTTCTAAACAATTTTTTGTCCATTTCCCACCCTTTGTAAGACAATTTTGACCATTTCTAACCTGTTTTTACTCACTCTAAGTTTATTTTATGTCTCTTTTGGCTATTTCTTGCCTTGTCTAGCTAAGCTCTTACCCGTTTTTAAGTCATTTTTGCCCATTTCTTCCCATTTTCCACCAATCTAACACTTTTTAACCATTTGTGTCCATTCCTAACACAGTATTGCACCTCTCTAACCCTTTTTCAACATGGTCCATTTCTACCCCAGTTTTGCACTTCTCTAACCTCATAAAGCCATTGTTTCCTCTTTCTAAACCATTTTTGCCCACTTTCAACACCTTTTATGCCATTTTTTTTCCTTCTCTAAACAATTTTGTCAATTCTCTAACCAATTTTCAGCCTTTCTTTTTCCTTTTCTAAACTATTTTTGCCTATTTTCCCCTCCCCTTTTAAGCCAATTTTGACCATTGTCTAACCAATTTTTACTCACTTCGAACTCATTTTAAGTCATTTTGTTCTATTTCTAGCCTTGTCTAACAAAGCTTTTTTCCAGATTTAAGCCATTTTTTGGCCATTTCTACCCCAGTTTTGCTCTTCTCTCATCATTGTTAAGCCGGTTTTGGCGTTTCTAACCCAATTTTGCTCTTCTCTAAGAATTTTAAAGCCAATTTTGGCTATTTCTAATCCCATTTCTGCCCAATTGCACCCGTTTCAAGCCGTAGTTTTCATTTTTCCTAACTCATTTTTGCACATCTCTAATAAATCTGGGCCCAATTTTGGCCATATCTAACCCATTTTGGGCTTCTCTATCCCTTCTTAACCCATCTTTGACCATTTCTAACCCTTTATAACCTATTTTTAACCCCCTTCAAGCAGCCTTTGGCCATTTCTACCACTGTTATTCACATCTCTAACTCTTTGTAACCATTTGTGTCCATTTATAATGCCAGTATTGCACCCTCCTCTAACCCTTTTTAAACATTTTGTGTCCATTTCTACCCCAGTTTTGCACTTCTCTAACCCTCATAAAGTCATTGTTTCCTCTTTCTAAACCATTTGTTGCCCCACTTTCAACTGCCTTTTATGCCATTTTTTTCCTTCTCTAAACAATTTTTGTCAATTTCTAACCAATTTTCAGCCTTTCTTTTTCCTTTTCTAAAACTATTTTTGCTCATTTCCAACCCATTTTAAGCTGTTTTTGACCATTTCTACCTGTTTTTACTCACTTCTAAGTTATTTTAATGTCTTCTTTTGTCTATTCTTGCCTTGTCTAGCTAAGCTCTTACCAGTTTTAAGTCATTTTTGCCCATTTTCTTCCCATTTTCCACCAATCTAACACTTTTTAACCATTTGTGTCCATTCCTAACACAGTATTGCACCTCTCTAACCCTTTTTCAACATTGTGACCATTTCTACCCCAGTTTTGCACTTCTCTAACCCTCATAAATCCATGTTTCCTCTTTCTAAACCATTTTTGCCCACTTTCAACGCCTTTTATGCCATTTTTTTTCCTTCTCTAAACAATTTTGTCAATTTCTAACCAATTTCATCCTTTCTTTTTTCTTTTTCTAAACAATTTTTTGTCCATTTCCCACCCTTTGTAAGACAATTTTTGACCATTTCTAACCTGTTTTACTCACTTCTAACGTATTTTATGTCTCTTTTGGCTATTCTCTTGCCTTGTCTAGCTAAGCCTCTTACCAGTTTTAAGTCATTTTTGCCCATTTCTTCCCATTTTCCACCAATCTAACACCTTTTAACCATTTTGTGTCCATTCCTAACACAGTATTGCACCTCTTTAACCCTTTTTCAACATGTGTCCATTTCTACCCAGTTTTGCACTTCTCTAACCCTCATAAAGCCATTGTTTCCTCTTTCTAAACCATTTTTGCCCACTTTCAACTGCCTTTTATGCCATTTTTTTCCTTCTCTAAACAATTTTGTCAATTTCTAACCAATTTTCATCCTTTCTTTTTTTCTTTTTTCTTAAACAATTTTTGTCCATTTCCCACCCTTTGTAAGACAATTTTTGACCATTTCTAACCTGTTTTACTCACTTCTAAGTTATTTTATGTCTCTTTTGGCTATTTCTTGCCTTGTCTAGCTAAGCTCTTACCAGTTTTAAGTCATTTTTGCCCATTTCTTCCCATTTTCCACCAATCTAACACTTTTTAACCATTTGTGTCCATTCCTAACACAGTATTGCACCTCTCTAACCCTTTTTCAACATGTGTCCATTTCTACCCAGTTTTGCACTTCTCTAACCCTCATAAAGCCATTGTTTCCTCTTTCTAAACCATTTTTGCCCACTTTCAACACCTTTTATGCCATTTTTTTCCTCTCTAAACAATTTTGTCAATTTCTAACCAATTTTCAGCCTTTCTTTTTCCTTTTCTAACTATTTTTGCCTATTTTCTCCCATTTTAAGCCAATTTTGACCATTTCTAACCAATTTTTACTCACTTCGAACTCATTTTAAGTCATTTTTGTCTATTTCTAGCCTTGTCTAACAAAGCTTTTTTCCAGATTTAAGCCATTTTTGGCCATTTCTACCCCAGTTTTGCTCTTCTCTCATCATTGTTAAGCGGTTTTGCCGTTTCTAACCAATTTTGCTCTTCTCTAAGAATTTTAAAGCCAATTTTGGCTATTTCTAATCCATTCTGCCCAATTGCAACCCGTTTCAAGCCGTAGTTTTCATTTTCTAACTCATTTTTGCACATCTCTAATAAATCTGGGCCCAATTTTGGCCATATCTAACCCATTTTTGGGCTTCTCTATCCCTTCTTAACCCATCTTTGACCATTTCTAACCCTTTATAACCTAATTTTAACCCCCTTCAAGCAGCCTTTGGCCATTTCTACCACTGTTATTCACCTCTCTAACTCTTTTAACCATTTGTGTCCATTTCTAAATGCAGTATTGCACCTCTCTAACCCTTTTTAAACATTTGTGTCCATTTCTACCCCAGTTTTGCACTTCTCTAACCCTCATAAAGCCATTGTTTCCTCTTTCTAAACCATTTTTGCCCACTTTCAAAGCCTTTTATGCCATTTTGTTCCTTCTCTAAACAATTTTGTCAATTTCTAACCAATTTTCAGCCTTTCTTTTTCTTTTCTAAACTATTTTTGCTCATTCCAACCCATTTTAAGCGTTTTTGACCATTTCTAACCTGTTTTTACTCACTTCTAAGTTATTTTATGTCTCTTTTGGCTATTTCTTGCCTTGTCTAGCTAAGCTCTTACCAGTTTTAAGTCATTTTTGCCCATTTCTTCCCATTTTCCACCAATCTAACACTTTTTAACCATTTGTGTCCATTCCTAACACAGTATTGCACCTCTCTAACCCTTTTTCAACATGTGTCCATTTCTACCCCAGTTTTGCACTTCTCTAACCCTCATAAAGCCATTGTTTCCTCTTTCTAAACCATTTTTGCCCACTTTCAACGCCTTTTATGCCATTTTTTTCCTTCTCTAAACAATTTTGTCAATTTCTAACCAATTTTCATCCTTTCTTTTTTCTTTTTCTAAACAATTTTTGTCCATTTCCCACCCTTTTAAGACAATTTTGACCATTTCTAACCTGTTTTTACTCACTTCTAAGTTATTTTATGTCTCTTTTGGCTATTTCTTGCCTTGTCTAGCTAAGCTCTTACCAGTTTTAAGTCATTTTTGCCCATTTCTTCCCATTTTCCACCAATCTAACACTTTTTAACCATTTGTGTCCATTCCTAACACAGTATTGCACCTCTTTAACCCTTTTTCAACATGTGTCCATTTCTACCCCAGTTTTGCACTTCTCTAACCCTCATAAAGCCATTGTTTCCTCTTTCTAAACCATTTTTGCCCACTTTCAACGCCTTTTATGCCATTTTTTTCCTTCTCTAAACAATTTTGTCAATTTCTAACCAATTTTCATCCTTTCTTTTTTCTTTTTCTAAACAATTTTGTCCATTTCCCACCCTTTGTAAGACAATTTTGACCATTTCTAACCTGTTTTTACTCACTTCTAAGTTATTTTATGTCTCTTTTGGCTATTTCTTGCCTTGTCTAGCTAAGCTCTTACCAGTTTTAAGTCATTTTTGCCCATTTCTTCCCATTTTCCACCAATCTAACACTTTTTAACCATTTGTGTCCATTCCTAACACAGTATTGCACCTCTCTAACCCTTTTTAAACATGTGTCCATTTCTACCCCAGTTTTGCACTTCTCTAACCCTCATAAAGCCATTGTTTCCTCTTTCTAAACCATTTTTGCCCACTTTCAACACCTTTTATGCCATTTTTTTCCTTCTCTAAACAATTTTGTCAATTTCTAACCAATTTTCAGCCTTTCTTTTTCCTTTTCTAAACTATTTTTGCCTATTTTCCCTCCATTTTAAGCCAATTTTGACCATTTCTAACCAATTTTTACTCACTTCGAACTCATTTTAAGTCATTTTTGTCTATTTCTAGCCTTGTCTAACAAAGCTTTTTTCCAGATTTAAGCCATTTTGGCCATTTCTACCCCAGTTTTGCTCTTCTCTCATCATTGTTAAGCCGGTTTTGGCCGTTTCTAACCCAATTTTGCTCTTCTCTAAGAATTTTAAAGCCAATTTTGGCTATTTCTAATCCATTTCTGCCCAATTGCAACCCGTTTCAAGCCGTAGTTTTCCTTTTCTAACTCATTTTTGCACATCTCTAATAAATCTGGGCCCAATTTTGGCCATATCTAACCCATTTTTGGGCTTCTCTATCCCTTCTTAACCCATCTTTGCCCATTTCTTCCCATTTTCCACCAATCTAACACTTTTTAACCATTTGTGTCCATTCCTAACACAGTATTGCACCTCTCTAACCCTTTTTAAACATTTGTGTCCATTTCTACCCCAGTTTTGCACTTCTCTAACCCTCATAAAGCCATTGTTTCCTCTTTCTAAACCATTTTTGCCCACTTTCAATGCCTTTTATGCCATTTTTTTCCTTCTCTAAACAATTTTGTCAATTTCTAACCAATTTTCAGCCTTTCTTTTTTCTTTTTCTAAACAATTTTTGTCCATTTCCCACCCTTTGTAAGACAATTTTGACCATTTCTAACCTGTTTTTACTCACTTCTAAGTTATTTTATGTCTCTTTTGGCTATTTCTTGCCTTGTCTAGCTAAACTCTTACCAGTTTTAAGTCATTTTTGCCCATTTCTTCCCATTTTCCACCAATCTAACACTTTTTAACCATTTGTGTCCATTCCTAACACAGTATTGCACCTCTTTAACCCTTTTTCAACATGTGTCCATTTCTACCCCAGTTTTGCACTTCTCTAACCCTCATAAAGCCATTGTTTCCTCTTTCTAAACCATTTTTGCCCACTTTCAACACCTTTTATGCCATTTTTTTCCTTCTCTAAACAATTTTGTCAATTTCTAACCAATTTTCAGCCTTTCTTTTTCCTTTTCTAAACTATTTTTGCCTATTTTCCCTCCCTTTTAAGCCAATTTTGACCATTTCTAACCAATTTTTACTCACTTCGAACTCATTTTAAGTCATTTTTGTCTATTTCTAGCCTTGTCTAACAAAGCTTTTTTCCAGATTTAAGCCATTTTTGGCCATTTCTACCCCAGTTTTGCTCTTCTCTCATCATTGTTAAGCCGGTTTTGGCCGTTTCTAACCCAATTTTGCTCTTCTCTAAGAATTTTAAAGCCAATTTTGGCTATTTCTAATCCTTTTCTGCCCAATTGCAACCCGTTTCAAGCCGTAGTTTTCATTTTCTAACTCATTTTTGCACATCTCTAATAAATCTGGGCCCAATTTTGGCCATATCTAACCCATTTTTGGGCTTCTCTATCCCTTCTTAACCCATCTTTGACCATTTCTAACCCTTTATAACCTATTTTTAACCCCCTTCAAGCAGCCTTTGGCCATTTCTACCACTGTTATTCACCTCTCTAACTCTTTGTAACCATTTGTGTCCATTTCTAATGCAGTATTGCACCTCTCTAACCCTTTTTAACATTTGTGTCCATTTCTACCCCAGTTTTGCACTTCTCTAACCCTCATAAAGTCATTGTTTCCTCTTTCTAAACCATTTTTGCCCACTTTCAATGCCTTTTATGCCATTTTGTTCCTTCTCTAAACAATTTTGTCAATTTCTAACCAATTTTCAGCCTTTTTTTCCTTTTCTAAACTATTTTTGCTCATTTCCAACCCATTTTAAGCTGTTTTTGCCCATTTCTAACCTGTTTTTACTCACTTCTAAGTTATTTTATGTCTCTTTTGGCTATTTCTTGCCTTGTCTAGCTAAGCTCTTACCAGTTTTAAGTCATTTTTGCCCATTTCTTCCCATTTTCCACCAATCTAACACTTTTTAACCATTTGTGTCCATTCCTAACACAGTATTGCACCTCTCTAACCCTTTTTCAACATGTGTCCATTTCTACCCAGTTTTGCACTTCTCTAACCCTCATAAAGCCATTGTTTCCTCTTTCTAAACCATTTTTGCCCACTTTCAACGCCTTTTATGCCATTTTTTTCCTTCTCTAAACAATTTTGTCAATTTCTAACCAATTTTCATCCTTTCTTTTTCTTTTTCTAAACAATTTTTGTCCATTTCCCACCCTTTGTAAGACAATTTTGACCATTTCTAACCTGTTTTTACTCACTTCTAAGTTATTTTATGTCTCTTTTGGCTATTTCTTGCCTTGTCTAGCTAAGCTCTTACCAGTTTTAAGTCATTTTTGCCCATTTCTTCCCATTTTCCACCAATCTAACACTTTTTAACCATTTGTGTCCATTCCTAACACAGTATTGCACCTCTCTAACCCTTTTTAAACATATGTGTCCATTTCTACCCCAGTTTTGCACTTCTCTAACCCTCATAAAGCCATTGTTTCCTCTTTCTAAACCATTTTTGCCCACTTTCAACACCTTTTATGCCATTTTTTTCCTTCTCTAAACAATTTTGTCAATTTCTAACCAATTTTCAGTCTTTCTTTTTCCTTTTCTAAACTATTTTTGCCTATTTTCCCTCCCATTTTAAGCCAATTTTGACCATTTCTAACCAATTTTTACTCACTTCGAACTCATTTTAAGTCATTTTTGTCTATTTCTAGCCTTGTCTAACAAAGCTTTTTTCCAGATTTAAGCCATTTTTGGCCATTTCTACCCAGTTTTGCTCTTCTCTCATCATTGTTAAGCCGGTTTTGGCCGTTTCTAACCCAATTTTGCTCTTCTCTAAGAATTTTAAAGCCAATTTTGGCTATTTCTAATCCATTTCTGCCCAATTGCAACCGTTTCAAGCCGTAGTTTTCATTTTCTAACTCATTTTTGCACATCTCTAATAAATCTGGGCCCAATTTTGGCCATATCTAACCCATTTTTGGGCTTCTCTATCCCTTCTTAACCCATCTTTGACCAATTCTAACCCTTTATAACCTATTTTCAACCCCCTTCAAGCAGCCTTTGGCCATTTCTTCCCCTATTTTCCACCAATCTAACACTTTTTAACCATTTGTGTCCATTCCTAACGCAGTATTGCACCTCTCTAACCCTTTTTAAACATTTGTGTCCATTTCTACCCCAGTTTTGCACTTCTCTAACCCTCATAAAGCCATTGTTTCCTCTTTCTAAACCATTTTTGCCCACTTTCAATGCCTTTTATGCCATTTTGTTCCTTCTCTAAACAATTTTGTCAATTTCTAACCAATTTTCAGCCTTTCTTTTTCCTTTTCTAAACTATTTTTGCTCATTTCCAACCCATTTTAAGCCGTTTTTGACCATTTCTAACCTGTTTTTACTCACTTCTAAGTTATTTTATGTCTCTTTTGGCTATTTCTTGCCTTGTCTAGCTAAGCTCTTACCAGTTTTAAGTCATTTTTGCCCATTTCTTCCCATTTTCCACCAATCTAACACTTTTTAACCATTTGTGTCCATTCCTAACACAGTATTGCACCTCTCTAACCCTTTTTCAACATGTGTCCATTTCTACCCCAGTTTTGCACTTCTCTAACCCTCATAAAGCCATTGTTTCCTCTTTCTAAACCATTTTTGCCCACTTTCAACGCCTTTTATGCCATTTTTTTCCTCTCTAAACAATTTTGTCAATTTCTAACCAATTTTCAGCCTTTCTTTTTCCTTTTCTAAACTATTTTTGCCTATTTTCCCTCCATTTTTAAGCCAATTTTGACCATTTCTAACCAATTTTTACTCACTTCGAACTCATTTTAAGTCATTTTTGTCTATTTCTAGCCTTGTCTAACAAAGCTTTTTTCCAGATTTAAGCCATTTTTGGCCATTTCTACCCCAGTTTTGCTCTTCTCTCATCATTGTTAAGCCGGTTTTGGCCGTTTCTAACCCAATTTTGCTCTTCTCTAAGAATTTTAAAGCCAATTTTGGCTATTTCTAATCCATTTCTGCCCAATTGCAACCCGTTTCAAGCCGTAGTTTTATTTTCTAACCATTTTTGCACCTCTCTAATAAATCTGGGCCCAATTTTGGCCATATCTAACCCATTTTTGGGCTTCTCTATCCCTTCTTAACCCATCTTTGACCATTTCTAACCCTTTATAACCTATTTTAACCCCTTCAAGCCGCCTTTGGCCATTTCTTACCCTGTTTTCCACCAATCTAACTCTTTTTAACCATTTGTGTCCATTTCTAACAGTATTGCACCTCTCTAACCCTTTTTAAACATTTGTGTCCATTTCTACCCCAGTTTTGCACTTCTCTAACCCTCATAAAGCCATTGTTTCCTCTTTCTAAACCATTTTTGCCCACTTTCAACGCCTTTTATGCCATTTTTTCCTTCTCTAAACAATTTTGTCAATTTCTAACCAATTTTCAGCCTTTCTTTTTTCTTTTTCTAAACAATTTTTGTCCATTTCCCACCCTTTGTAAGACAATTTTGACCATTTCTAACCTGTTTTTACTCACTTCTAACTTATTTTATGTCTCTTTGGCTATTTCTTGCCTTGTCTAGCTAAGCTCTTACCAGTTTTAAGTCATTTTTGCCCATTTCTTCCCATTTTCCACCAATCTAACACTTTTTAACCATTTGTGTCCATTCCTAACACAGTATTGCACCTCTCTAACCCTTTTTAAACATGTGTCCATTTCTACCCCAGTTTTGCACTTCTCTAACCCTCATAAAGCCATTGTTTCCTCTTTCTAAACCATTTTTGCCCACTTTCAACACCTTTTATGCCATTTTTTTCCTTCTCTAAACAATTTTGTCAATTTCTAACCAATTTTCAGCCTTTCTTTTTCCTTTTCTAAACTATTTTTGCCTATTTTCCCTCCCATTTAAGCCAATTTTGACCATTTCTAACCAATTTTTACTCACTTCGAACTCATTTTAAGTCATTTTTGTCTATTTCTAGCCTTGTCTAACAAAGCTTTTTTCCAGATTTAAGCCATTTTTGGCCATTTCTACCCCAGTTTTGCTCTTCTCTCATCATTGTTAAGCCGGTTTTGGCCGTTTCTAACCCAATTTTGCTCTTCTCTAAGAATTTTAAAGCCAATTTTGGCTATTTCTAATCCTTTTCTGCCCAATTGCAACCCGTTTCAAGCCGTAGTTTTCATTTTCTAACTCATTTTTGCACATCTCTAATAAATCTGGGCCCAATTTTGGCCATATCTAACCCATTTTTGGGCTTCTCTATCCCTTCTTAACCCATCTTTGACCATTTCTAACCCTTTATAACCTATTTTTAACCCCCTTCAAGCAGCCTTTGGCCATTTCTACCACTGTTATTCACCTCTCTAACTCTTTGTAACCATTTGTGTCCATTTCTAATGCAGTATTGCACCTATCTAACCCTTTTTAAACATTTGTGTCCATTTCTACCCCAGTTTTGCACTTCTCTAACCCTCATAAAGTCATTGTTTCCTCTTTCTAAACCATTTTTGCCCACTTTCAATGCCTTTTATGCCATTTTGTTCCTTCTCTAAACAATTTTGTCAATTTCTAACCAATTTTCAGCCTTTCTTTTTCCTTTTCTAAACTATTTTTGCTCATTTCCAACCCATTTTAAGCTGTTTTTGACCATTTCTAACCTGTTTTTACTCACTTCTAAGTTATTTTATGTCTCTTTTGTCTATTTCTTGCCTTGTCTAGCTAAGCTCTTACCAGTTTTAAGTCATTTTTGCCCATTTCTTCCCATTTTCCACCAATCTAACACTTTTTAACCATTTGTGTCCATTCCTAACACAGTATTGCACCTCTCTAACCCTTTTTCAACATGTGTCCATTTCTACCCAGTTTTGCACTTCTCTAACCCTCATAAAGCCATTGTTTCCTCTTTCTAAACCATTTTTGCCCACTTTCAACGCCTTTTATGCCATTTTTTTCCTTCTCTAAACAATTTTGTCAATTTCTAACCAATTTTCATCCTTTCTTTTTTCTTTTTCTAAACAATTTTTGTCCATTTCCCACCCTTTGTAAGACAATTTTGACCATTTCTAACCTGTTTTTACTCACTTCTAAGTTATTTTATGTCTCTTTTGGCTATTTCTTGCCTTGTCTAGCTAAGCTCTTACCAGTTTTAAGTCATTTTTGCCCATTTCTTCCCATTTTCCACCAATCTAACACTTTTTAACCATTTGTGTCCATTCCTATCACAGTATTGCACCTCTCTAACCTTTTTAAACATGTGTCCATTTCTACCCCAGTTTTGCACTTCTCTAACCCTCATAAAGCCATTGTTTCCTCTTTCTAAACCATTTTTGCCCACTTTCAACACCTTTTATGCCATTTTTTTCCTTCTCTAAACAATTTTGTCAATTTCTAACCAATTTTCAGTCTTTCTTTTTCCTTTTCTAAACTATTTTTGCCTATTTTCCCTCCCATTTTAAGCCAATTTTGACCATTTCTAACCAATTTTTACTCACTTCGAACTCATTTTAAGTCATTTTTGTCTATTTCTAGCCTTGTCTAACAAAGCTTTTTTCCAGATTTAAGCCATTTTTGGCCATTTCTACCCCAGTTTTGCTCTTCTCTCATCATTGTTAAGCCGGTTTTGGCCGTTTCTAACCCAATTTTGCTCTTCTCTAAGAATTTTAAAGCCAATTTTGGCTATTTCTAACCCATTTCTGCCCAATTGCAACCCGTTTCAAGCCGTAGTTTTCATTTTCTAACTCATTTTTGCACATCTCTAATAAATCTGGGCCCAATTTTGGCCATATCTAACCCATTTTTGGGCTTCTCTATCCCTTCTTAACCCATCTTTGACCATTTCTAACCCTTTATAACCTATTTTTAACCCCTTCAAGCAGCCTTTGGCCATTTCTTCCCTGTTTTCCACCTCTCTAACTCTTTTTAACCATTTGTGTCCATTTCTAATGCAGTATTGCACCTCTCTAACCCTTTTTAAACATTTGTGTCCATTTCTACCCCAGTTTTGCACTTCTCTAACCCTCATAAAGCATTGTTTCCTCTTTCTAAACCATTTTTGCCCACTTTCAATGCCTTTTATGCCATTTTTTCCTTCTCTAAACAATTTTGTCAATTTCTAACCAATTTTCAGCCTTTCTTTTTCCTTTTCTAAACTATTTTTTGCTCATTTCCAACCCATTTTAAGCCGTTTTTGACCATTTCTAACCTGTTTTTACTCACTTCTAAGTTATTTTATGTCTCTTTTGGCTATTTCTTGCCTTGTCTAGCTAAGCTCTTACCAGTTTTAAGTCATTTTTGCCCATTTCTTCCCATTTTCCACCAATCTAACACTTTTTAACCATTTGTGTCCATTCCTAACACAGTATTGCACCTCTCTAACCCTTTTTCAACATGTGTCCATTTCTACCCCAGTTTTGCACTTCTCTAACCCTCATAAAGCCATTGTTTCCTCTTTCTAAACCATTTTTGCCCACTTTCAACGCCTTTTATGCCATTTTTTTCCTTCTCTAAACAATTTTGTCAATTTCTAACCAATTTTCAGCCTTTCTTTTTCCTTTTCTAAACTATTTTTGCCTATTTTCCCTCCATTTTAAGCCAATTTTGACCATTTCTAACCAATTTTTACTCACTTCGAACTCATTTTAAGTCATTTTTGTCTATTTCTAGCCTTGTCTAACAAAGCTTTTTCCAGATTTAAGCCATTTTTGGCCATTTCTACCCCAGTTTTGCTCTTCTCTCATCATTGTTAAGCCGGTTTTGGCCGTTTTCTAACCCAATTTTGCTCTTCTCTAAGAATTTTAAAGCCAATTTTGGCTATTTCTAACCATTTCTGCCCAATTGCAACCCGTTTCAAGCCGTAGTTTTCATTTTCTAACTCATTTTTGCACATCTCTAATAAATCTGGGCCCAATTTTGGCCATATCTAACCCATTTTTGGGCTTCTCTATCCCTCTTAACCCATCTTTGACCATTTCTAACCCTTTATAACCTATTTTTAACCCCCTTCAAGCAGCCTTTGGCCATTTCTACCACTGTTATTCACCTCTCTAACTCTTTGTAACCATTTGTGTCCATTTCTAATGCAGTATTGCACCTCTCTAACCCTTTTTAAACATGTGTCCATTTCTACCCCAGTTTTGCACTTCTCTAACCCTCATAAAGCCATTGTTTCCTCTTTCTAAACCATTTTTGCCCACTTTCAACGCCTTTTATGCCATTTTTTTCCTTCTCTAAACAATTTTGTCAATTTCTAACCAATTTTCAGCCTTTCTTTTTTCTTTTTCTAAACAATTTTTGTCCATTTCCACCCTTTGTAAGACAATTTTGACCATTTCTAACCTGTTTTTACTCACTTCTAAGTTATTTTATGTCTCTTTTGGCTATTTCTTGCCTTGTCTAGCTAAGCTCTTACCAGTTTTAAGTCATTTTTGCCCATTTCTTCCCATTTTCCACCAATCTAACACTTTTTAACCATTTGTGTCCATTCCTAACACAGTATTGCACCTCTCTAACCCTTTTTAAACATGTGTCCATTTCTACCCCAGTTTTGCACTTCTCTAACCCTCATAAAGCCATTGTTTCCTCTTTCTAAACCATTTTTGCCCACTTTCAACACCTTTTATGCCATTTTTTTCCTTCTCTAAACAATTTTGTCAATTTCTAACCAATTTTCAGCCTTTCTTTTTCCTTTTCTAAACTATTTTTGCCTATTTTCCCTCCCATTTTAAGCCAATTTTGACCATTTCTAACCAATTTTTACTCACTTCGAACTCATTTTAAGTCATTTTTGTCTATTTCTAGCCTTGTCTAACAAAGCTTTTTTCCAGATTTAAGCCATTTTTGGCCATTTCTACCCCAGTTTTGCTCTTCTCTCATCATTGTTAAGCCGGTTTTGGCCGTTTCTAACCCAATTTTGCTCTTCTCTAAGAATTTTAAAGCCAATTTTGGCTATTTCTAACCATTTCTGCCCAATTGCAACCCGTTTCAAGCCGTAGTTTTCATTTTCTAACTCATTTTTGCACATCTCTAATAAATCTGGGCCCAATTTTGGCCATATCTAACCCATTTTTGGGCTTCTCTATCCCTTCTTAACCCATCTTTGACCATTTCTAACCCTTTATAACCTATTTTTAACCCCCTTCAAGCAGCCTTTGGCCATTTCTACCACTGTTATTCACCTCTCTAACACTTTGTAACCATTTGTGTCCATTTCTAATGCAGTATTGCACCTCTCTAACCCTTTTTAAACATTTGTGTCCATTTCTACCCCAGTTTTGCACTTCTCTAACCCTCATAAAGCATTGTTTCCTCTTTCTAAACCATTTTTGCCCACTTTCAATGCCTTTTATGCCATTTTTTTCCTTCTCTAAACAATTTTGTCAATTTCTAACCAATTTTCAGCCTTTCTTTTTCCTTTTCTAAACTATTTTTGCTCATTTCCAACCCATTTTAAGCCGTTTTTGACCATTTCTAACCTGTTTTTACTCACTTCTAAGTTATTTTATGTCTCTTTTGGCTATTTCTTGCCTTGTCTAGCTAAGCTCTTACCAGTTTTAAGTCATTTTTGCCCATTTCTTCCCATTTTCCACCAATCTAACACTTTTTAACCATTTGTGTCCATTCCTAACACAGTATTGAACCTCTCTAACCCTTTTTCAACATGTGTCCATTTCTACCCCAGTTTTGCACTTCTCTAACCCTCATAAAGCCATTGTTTCCTCTTTCTAAACCATTTTTGCCCACTTTCAACACCTTTTATGCCATTTTTTTCCTTCTCTAAACAATTTTGTCAATTTCTAACCAATTTTCAGCCTTTCTTTTTCCTTTTCTAAACTATTTTTGCCTATTTTCCCTCCATTTTTAAGCCAATTTTGACCATTTCTAACCAATTTTTACTCACTTCGAACTCATTTTAAGTCATTTTTGTCTATTTCTAGCCTTGTCTAACAAAGCTTTTTTCCAGATTTAAGCCATTTTTGGCCATTTCTACCCCAGTTTTGCTCTTCTCTCATCATTGTTAAGCCGGTTTTGGCCGTTTCTAACCCAATTTTGCTCTTCTCTAAGAATTTTAAAGCCAATTTTGGCTATTTCTAATCCATTTCTGCCCAATTGCAACCCGTTTCAAGCCGTAGTTTTCCTTTTCTAACTCATTTTTGCACATCTCTAATAAATCTGGGCCCAATTTTGGCCATATCTAACCCATTTTTGGCTTCTCTATCCCTTCTTAACCCATCTTTGACCATTTCTAACCCTTTATAACCTATTTTCAACCCCCTTCAAGCAGCCTTTGGCCATTTCTCCCCTGTTTTCCACCAATCTAACACTTTTTAACCATTTGTGTCCATTCTAACACAGTATTGCACCTCTCTAACCCTTTTTAAACATTTGTGTCCATTTCTACCCCAGTTTTGCACTTCTCTAACCCTCATAAAGCCATTGTTTCCTCTTTCTAAACCATTTTTGCCCACTTTCAACGCCTTTTATGCCATTTTTTTCCTTCTCTAAACAATTTTGTCAATTTCTAACCAATTTTCAGCCTTTCTTTTTTCTTTTTCTAAACAATTTTTGTCCATTTCCCACCCTTTGTAAGACAATTTTGACCATTTCTAACCTGTTTTTACTCACTTCTAAGTTATTTTATGTCTCTTTTGGCTATTTCTTGCCTTGTCTAGCTAAGCTCTTACCAGTTTTAAGTCATTTTTGCCCATTTCTTCCCATTTTCCACCAATCTAACACTTTTTAACCATTTGTGTCCATTCCTAACACAGTATTGCACCTCTCTAACCCTTTTTCAACATGTGTCCATTTCTACCCCAGTTTTGCACTTCTCTAACCCTCATAAAGTCATTGTTTCCTCTTTCTAAACCATTTTTGCCCACTTTCAACGCCTTTTATGCCATTTTTTTCCTTCTCTAAACAATTTTGTCAATTTCTAACCAATTTTCAGCCTTTCTTTTTCCTTTTCTAAACTATTTTTGCCTATTTTCCCTCCCTTTTAAGCCAATTTTGACCATTTCTAACCAATTTTTACTCACTTCGAACTCATTTTAAGTCATTTTTGTCTATTTCTAGCCTTGTCTAACAAAGCTTTTTTCCAGATTTAAGCCATTTTTGGCCATTTCTACCCCAGTTTTGCTCTTCTCTCATCATTGTTAAGCCGGTTTTGGCCGTTTCTAACCCAATTTTGCTCTTCTCTAAGAATTTTAAAGCCAATTTTGGCTATTTCTAATCCTTTTCTGCCCAATTGCAACCCGTTTCAAGCCGTAGTTTTCATTTTCTAACTCATTTTTGCACATCTCTAATAAATCTGGGCCCAATTTTGGCCATATCTAACCCATTTTTGGGCTTCTCTATCCCTTCTTAACCCATCTTTGACCATTTCTAACCCTTTATAACCTATTTTTAACCCCCTTCAAGCAGCCTTTGGCCATTTCTACCACTGTTATTCACCTCTCTAACTCTTTGTAACCATTTGTGTCCATTTCTAATGCAGTATTGCACCTCTCTAACCCTTTTTAAACATTTGTGTCCATTTCTACCCCAGTTTTGCACTTCTCTAACCCTCATAAAGTCATTGTTTCCTCTTTCTAAACCATTTTTGCCCACTTTCAATGCCTTTTATGCCATTTTGTTCCTTCTCTAAACAATTTTGTCAATTTCTAACCAATTTTCAGCCTTTCTTTTTCCTTTTCTAAACTATTTTTGCTCATTTCCAACCCATTTTAAGCCGTTTTTGACCATTTCTAACCTGTTTTTACTCACTTCTAAGTTATTTTATGTCTCTTTTGGCTATTTCTTGCCTTGTCTAGCTAAGCTCTTACCAGTTTTAAGTCATTTTTGCCCATTTCTTCCCATTTTCCACCAATCTAACACTTTTTAACCATTTGTGTCCATTCCTAACACAGTATTGCACCTCTTAACCCTTTTTCAACATGTGTCCATTTCTACCCCAGTTTTGCACTTCTCTAACCCTCATAAAGCCATTGTTTCCTCTTTCTAAACCATTTTTGCCCACTTTCAACGCCTTTTATGCCATTTTTTTCCTTCTCTAAACAATTTTGTCAATTTCTAACCAATTTTCATCCTTTCTTTTTTCTTTTTCTAAACAATTTTTGTCCATTTCCCACCCTTTGTAAGACAATTTTGACCATTTCTAACCTGTTTTTACTCACTTCTAAGTTATTTTATGTCTCTTTTGGCTATTTCTTGCCTTGTCTAGCTAAGCTCTTACCAGTTTTAAGTCATTTTTGCCCATTTCTTCCCATTTTCCACCAATCTAACACTTTTTAACCATTTGTGTCCATTCCTAACACAGTATTGCACCTCTCTAACCCTTTTTAAACATATGTGTCCATTTCTACCCCAGTTTTGCACTTCTCTAACCCTCATAAAGCCATTGTTTCCTCTTTCTAAACCATTTTTGCCCACTTTCAACACCTTTTATGCCATTTTTTTCCTTCTCTAAACAATTTTGTCAATTTCTAACCAATTTTCAGTCTTTCTTTTTCCTTTTCTAAACTATTTTTGCCTATTTTCCCTCCCATTTTAAGCCAATTTTGACCATTTCTAACCAATTTTTACTCACTTCGAACTCATTTTAAGTCATTTTTGTCTATTTCTAGCCTTGTCTAACAAAGCTTTTTTCCAGATTTAAGCCATTTTTGGCCATTTCTACCCCAGTTTTGCTCTTCTCTCATCATTGTTAAGCCGGTTTTGGCCGTTTCTAACCCAATTTTGCTCTTCTCTAAGAATTTTAAAGCCAATTTTGGCTATTTCTAATCCATTTCTGCCCAATTGCAACCCGTTTCAAGCCGTAGTTTTCATTTTCTAACTCATTTTTGCACATCTCTAATAAATCTGGGCCCAATTTTGGCCATATCTAACCCATTTTTGGGCTTCTCTATCCCTTCTTAACCCATCTTTGACCATTTCTAACCCTTTATAACCTATTTTCAACCCCCTTCAAGCAGCCTTTGGCCATTTCTTCCCTGTTTTCACCAATCTAACACTTTTTAACCATTTGTGTCCATTTCTAATGCAGTATTGCACCTATCTAACCCTTTTTAAACATTTGTGTCCATTTCTACCCCAGTTTTGCACTTCTCTAACCCTCATAAAGCCATTGTTTCCTCTTTCTAAACCATTTTTGCCCACTTTCAATGCCTTTTATGCCATTTTGTTCCTTCTCTAAACAATTTTGTCAATTTCTAACCAATTTTCAGCCTTTCTTTTTCCTTTTTCTAAACTATTTTTGCTCATTTCCAACCCATTTTAAGCCGTTTTTGACCATTTCTAACCTGTTTTTACTCACTTCTAAGTTATTTTATGTCTCTTTTGGCTATTTCTTGCCTTGTCTAGCTAAGCTCTTACCAGTTTTAAGTCATTTTTGCCCATTTCTTCCCATTTTCCACCAATCTAACACTTTTTAACCATTTGTGTCCATTCCTAACACAGTATTGCACCTCTCTAACCCTTTTTCAACATGTGTCCATTTCTACCCCAGTTTTGCACTTCTCTAACCCTCATAAAGCCATTGTTTCCTCTTTCTAAACCATTTTTGCCCACTTTCAACGCCTTTTATGCCATTTTTTTCCTTCTCTAAACAATTTTGTCAATTTCTAACCAATTTTCAGTCTTTCTTTTTCCTTTTCTAAACTATTTTTGCCTATTTTCCCTCCATTTTAAGCCAATTTTGACCATTTCTAACCAATTTTTACTCACTTCGAACTCATTTTAAGTCATTTTTGTCTATTTCTAGCCTTGTCTAACAAAGCTTTTTTCCAGATTTAAGCCATTTTTGGCCATTTCTACCCCAGTTTTGCTCTTCTCTCATCATTGTTAAGCCGGTTTTGGCCGTTTCTAACCCAATTTTGCTCTTCTCTAAGAATTTTAAAGCCAATTTTGGCTATTTCTAACCCATTTCTGCCCAATTGCAACCCGTTTCAAGCCGTAGTTTTCATTTTCTAACTCATTTTTGCACATCTCTAATAAATCTGGGCCCAATTTTGGCCATATCTAACCCATTTTTGGGCTTCTCTATCCCTTCTTAACCCATCTTTGACCATTTCTAACCCTTTATAACCTATTTTAACCCCCTTCAAGCAGCCTTTGGCCATTTCTACCACTGTTATTCACCTCTCTAACTCTTTGTAACCATTTGTGTCCATTTCTAATGCAGTATTGCACCTCTCTAACCCTTTTTCAACATGTGTCCATTTCTACCCCAGTTTTGCACTTCTCTAACCCTCATAAAGCCATTGTTTCCTCTTTCTAAACCATTTTTGCCCACTTTCAACGCCTTTTATGCCATTTTTTCCTTCTCTAAACAATTTTGTCAATTTCTAACCAATTTTCATCCTTTCTTTTTCTTTTTCTAAACAATTTTTGTCCATTTCCCACCCTTTGTAAGACAATTTTGACCATTTCTAACCTGTTTTTACTCACTTCTAAGTTATTTTATGTCTCTTTTGGCTATTTCTTGCCTTGTCTAGCTAAGCTCTTACCAGTTTTAAGTCATTTTTGCCCATTTCTTCCCATTTTCCACCAATCTAACACTTTTTAACCATTTGTGTCCATTCCTAACACAGTATTGCACCTCTCTAACCCTTTTTAAACATATGTGTCCATTTCTACCCCAGTTTTGCACTTCTCTAACCCTCATAAAGCCATTGTTTCCTCTTTCTAAACCATTTTTGCCCACTTTCAACACCTTTTATGCCATTTTTTTCCTTCTCTAAACAATTTTGTCAATTTCTAACCAATTTTCAGCCTTTCTTTTTCCTTTCTAAACTATTTTTGCCTATTTTCCCTCCCATTTTAAGCCAATTTTGACCATTTCTAACCAATTTTTACTCACTTCGAACTCATTTTAAGTCATTTTTGTCTATTTCTAGCCTTGTCTAACAAAGCTTTTTTCCAGATTTAAGCCATTTTTGGCCATTTCTACCCCAGTTTTGCTCTTCTCTCATCATTGTTAAGCCGGTTTTGGCCGTTTCTAACCCAATTTTGCTCTTCTCTAAGAATTTTAAAGCCAATTTTGGCTATTTCTAACCCATTTCTGCCCAATTGCAACCCGTTTCAAGCCGTAGTTTTCATTTTCTAACTCATTTTTGCACATCTCTAATAAATCTGGGCCCAATTTTGGCCATATCTAACCCATTTTTGGGCTTCTCTATCCCTTCTTAACCCATCTTTGACCATTTCTAACCCTTTATAACCTATTTTTAACCCCCTTCAAGCAGCCTTTGGCCATTTCTACCACTGTTATTCACCTCTCTAACACTTTGTAACCATTTGTGTCCATTTCTAATGCAGTATTGCACCTCTCTAACCCTTTTTAAACATTTGTGTCCATTTCTACCCCAGTTTTGCACTTCTCTAACCCTCATAAAGTCATTGTTTCCTCTTTCTAAACCATTTTTGCCCACTTTCAATGCCTTTTATGCCATTTTTTTCCTTCT
Organism: Melopsittacus undulatus; assembly: GCF_012275295.1. NCBI lineage: Eukaryota > Metazoa > Chordata > Aves > Psittaciformes > Psittaculidae > Melopsittacus > Melopsittacus undulatus. The sequence goes on from NW_022994611.1 coordinate 136,863, forward strand.
CTAAACAATTTTGTCAATTTCTAACCAATTTTCAGCCTTTCTTTTTCCTTTTCTAAACTATTTTTGCTCATTTCCAACCCATTTTAAGCCGTTTTTGACCATTTCTAACCTGTTTTTACTCACTTCTAAGTTATTTTATGTCTCTTTTGGCTATTTCTTGCCTTGTCTAGCTAAGCTCTTACCAGTTTTAAGTCATTTTTGCCCATTTCTTCCCATTTTCCACCAATCTAACACTTTTTAACCATTTGTGTCCATTCCTAACACAGTATTGCACCTCTCTAACCCTTTTTAAACATGTGTCCATTTCTACCCCAGTTTTGCACTTCTCTAACCCTCATAAAGCCATTGTTTCCTCTTTCTAAACCATTTTTGCCCACTTTCAACACCTTTTATGCCATTTTTTTCCTTCTCTAAACAATTTTGTCAATTTCTAACCAATTTTCAGCCTTTCTTTTTCCTTTTCTAAACTATTTTTGCCTATTTTCCCTCCCATTTTAAGCCAATTTTGACCATTTCTAACCAATTTTTACTCACTTCGAACTCATTTTAAGTCATTTTTGTCTATTTCTAGCCTTGTCTAACAAAGCTTTTTTCCAGATTTAAGCCATTTTTGGCCATTTCTACCCCAGTTTTGCTCTTCTCTCATCATTGTTAAGCCGGTTTTGGCCGTTTCTAACCCAATTTTGCTCTTCTCTAAGAATTTTAAAGCCAATTTTGGCTATTTCTAACCCATTTCTGCCCAATTGCAACCCGTTTCAAGCCGTAGTTTTCATTTTCTAACTCATTTTTGCACATCTCTAATAAATCTGGGCCCAATTTTGGCCATATCTAACCCATTTTTGGGCTTCTCTATCCCTTCTTAACCCATCTTTGACCATTTCTAACCCTTTATAACCTATTTTTAACCCCCTTCAAGCAGCCTTTGCCATTTCTACCACTGTTATTCACCTCTCTAACTCTTTGTAACCATTTGTGTCCATTTCTAATGCAGTATTGCACCTCTCTAACCCTTTTTAAACATTTGTGTCCATTTCTACCCCAGTTTTGCACTTCTCTAACCCTCATAAAGTCATTGTTTCCTCTTTCTAAACCATTTTTGCCCACTTTCAACGCCTTTTATGCCATTTTGTTCCTTCTCTAAACAATTTTGTCAATTTCTAACCAATTTTCATCCTTTCTTTTTTCTTTTCTAAACAATTTTTGTCCATTTCCCACCCTTTGTAAGACAATTTTGACCATTTCTAACCTGTTTTTACTCACTTCTAAGTTATTTTATGTCTCTTTTGGCTATTTCTTGCCTTGTCTAGCTAAGCTCTTACCAGTTTTAAGTCATTTTTGCCCATTTCTTCCCATTTTCCACCAATCTAACACTTTTTAACCATTTGTGTCCATTCCTAACACAGTATTGCACCTCTCTAACCCTTTTTAAACATATGTGTCCATTTCTACCCCAGTTTTGCACTTCTCTAACCCTCATAAAGCCATTGTTTCCTCTTTCTAAACCATTTTTGCCCACTTTCAACACCTTTTATGCCATTTTTTTCCTTCTCTAAACAATTTTGTCAATTTCTAACCAATTTTCAGCCTTTCTTTTTCCTTTTCTAAACTATTTTTGCCTATTTTCCCTCCCATTTTAAGCCAATTTTGACCATTTCTAACCAATTTTTACTCACTTCGAACTCATTTTAAGTCATTTTTGTCTATTTCTAGCCTTGTCTAACAAAGCTTTTTTCCAGATTTAAGCCATTTTTGGCCATTTCTACCCCAGTTTTGCTCTTCTCTCATCATTGTTAAGCCGGTTTTGGCCGTTTCTAACCCAATTTTGCTCTTCTCTAAGAATTTTAAAGCCAATTTTGGCTATTTCTAATCCATTTCTGCCCAATTGCAACCCGTTTCAAGCCGTAGTTTTCATTTTCTAACTCATTTTTGCACATCTCTAATAAATCTGGGCCAATTTTGGCCATATCTAACCCATTTTTGGGCTTCTCTATCCCTTCTTAACCCATCTTTGACCATTTCTAACCCTTTATAACCTATTTTTAACCCCCTTCAAGCAGCCTTTGGCCATTTCTACCACTGTTATTCACCTCTCTAACTCTTTGTAACCATTTGTGTCCATTTCTAATGCAGTATTGCACCTCTCTAACCCTTTTTAAACATTTGTGTCCATTTCTACCCCAGTTTTGCACTTCTCTAACCCTCATAAAGTCATTGTTTCCTCTTTCTAAACCATTTTTGCCCACTTTCAATGCCTTTTATGCCATTTTGTTCCTTCTCTAAACAATTTTGTCAATTTCTAACCAATTTTCAGCCTTTCTTTTTCCTTTTCTAAACTATTTTTGCTCATTTCCAACCCATTTTAAGCTGTTTTTGACCATTTCTAACCTGTTTTTACTCACTTCTAAGTTATTTTATGTCTCTTTTGGCTATTTCTTGCCTTGTCTAGCTAAGCTCTTACCAGTTTTAAGTCATTTTTGCCCATTTCTTCCCATTTTCCACCAATCTAACACTTTTTAACCATTTGTGTCCATTCCTAACACAGTATTGCACCTCTTTAACCCTTTTTCAACATGTGTCCATTTCTACCCCAGTTTTGCACTTCTCTAACCCTCATAAAGCCATTGTTTCCTCTTTCTAAACCATTTTTGCCCACTTTCAACGCCTTTTATGCCATTTTTTTCCTTCTCTAAACAATTTTGTCAATTTCTAACCAATTTTCATCCTTTCTTTTTTCTTTTCTAAACAATTTTTGTCCATTTCCCACCCTTTGTAAGACAATTTTGACCATTTCTAACCTGTTTTTACTCACTTCTAAGTTATTTTATGTCTCTTTTGGCTATTTCTTGCCTTGTCTAGCTAAGCTCTTACCAGTTTTAAGTCATTTTTGCCCATTTCTTCCCATTTTCCACCAATCTAACACTTTTTAACCATTTGTGTCCATTCCTAACACAGTATTGCACCTCTCTAACCCTTTTTAAACATATGTGTCCATTTCTACCCCAGTTTTGCACTTCTCTAACCCTCATAAAGCCATTGTTTCCTCTTTCTAAACCATTTTTGCCCACTTTCAACACCTTTTATGCCATTTTTTTCCTTCTCTAAACAATTTTGTCAATTTCTAACCAATTTTCAGCCTTTCTTTTCCTTTTCTAAACTATTTTTGCCTATTTTCCCTCCCATTTTAAGCCAATTTTGACCATTTCTAACCAATTTTTACTCACTTCGAACTCATTTTAAGTCATTTTTGTCTATTTCTAGCCTTGTCTAACAAAGCTTTTTTCCAGATTTAAGCCATTTTTGGCCATTTCTACCCCAGTTTTGCTCTTCTCTCATCATTGTTAAGCCGGTTTTGGCCGTTTCTAACCCAATTTTGCTCTTCTCTAAGAATTTTAAAGCCAATTTTGGCTATTTCTAATCCATTTCTGCCCAATTGCAACCCGTTTCAAGCCGTAGTTTTCATTTTCTAACTCATTTTTGCACATCTCTAATAAATCTGGGCCCAATTTTGGCCATATCTAACCCATTTTTGGGCTTCTCTATCCCTTCTTAACCCATCTTTGACCATTTCTAACCCTTTATAACCTATTTTCAACCCCTTCAAGCAGCCTTTGGCCATTTCTTCCCCTGTTTTCCACCAATCTAACACTTTTAACCATTTGTGTCCATTTCTAATGCAGTATTGCACCTCTCTAACCCTTTTTAAACATTTGTGTCCATTTCTACCCCAGTTTTGCACTTCTCTAACCCTCATAAAGCCATTGTTTCCTCTTTCTAAACCATTTTTGCCCACTTTCAATGCCTTTTATGCCATTTTTTTCCTTCTCTAAACAATTTTGTCAATTTCTAACCAATTTTCAGCCTTTCTTTTTCCTTTTCTAAACTATTTTTGCTCATTTCCAACCCATTTTAAGCCGTTTTTGACCATTTCTAACCTGTTTTTACTCACTTCTAAGTTATTTTATGTCTCTTTTGGCTATTTCTTGCCTTGTCTAGCTAAGCTCTTACCAGTTTTAAGTCATTTTTGCCCATTTCTTCCCATTTTCCACCAATCTAACACTTTTTAACCATTTGTGTCCATTCCTAACACAGTATTGCACCTCTCTAACCCTTTTTAAACATGTGTCCATTTCTACCCCAGTTTTGCACTTCTCTAACCCTCATAAAGCCATTGTTTCCTCTTTCTAAACCATTTTTGCCCACTTTCAACGCCTTTTATGCCATTTTTTTCCTTCTCTAAACAATTTTGTCAATTTCTAACCAATTTTCAGCCTTTCTTTTTCCTTTTCTAAACTATTTTTGCCTATTTTCCCTCCATTTTAAGCCAATTTTGACCATTTCTAACCAATTTTTACTCACTTCGAACTCATTTTAAGTCATTTTTGTCTATTTCTAGCCTTGTCTAACAAAGCTTTTTTCCAGATTTAAGCCATTTTGGCCATTTCTACCCCAGTTTTGCTCTTCTCTCATCATTGTTAAGCCGGTTTTGGCCGTTTCTAACCCAATTTTGCTCTTCTCTAAGAATTTTAAAGCCAATTTTGGCTATTTCTAATCCATTTCTGCCCAATTGCAACCAGTTTCAAGCCGTAGTTTTCCTTTCCTAACCATTTTTGCACATCTCTAATAAATCTGGGCCCAATTTTGGCCATATCTAACCCATTTTTGGGCTTCTCTATCCCTTCTTAACCCATCTTTGACCAATTCTAACCCTTTATAACCTATTTTCAACCCCCTTCAAGCAGCCTTTGGCCATTTCTTCCCCTATTTTCCACCAATCTAACACTTTTTAACCATTTGTGTCCATTCCTAACGCAGTATTGCACCTATCTAACCCTTTTTAAACATTTGTGTCCATTTCTACCCCAGTTTTGCACTTCTCTAACCCTCATAAAGCCATTGTTTCCTCTTTCTAAACCATTTTTGCCCACTTTCAACGCCTTTTATGCCATTTTTTTCCTTCTCTAAACAATTTTGTCAATTTCTAACCAATTTTCAGCCTTTCTTTTTTCTTTTTCTAAACAATTTTTGTCCATTTCCCACCCTTTGTAAGAAAATTTTGACCATTTCTAACCTGTTTTTACTCACTTCTAAGTTATTTTATGTCTCTTTTGGCTATTTCTTGCCTTGTCTAGCTAAGCTCTTACCAGTTTTAAGTCATTTTTGCCCATTTCTTCCCATTTTCCACCAATCTAACACTTTTTAACCATTTGTGTCCATTCCTAACACAGTATTGCACCTCTCTAACCCTTTTTCAACATGTGTCCATTTCTACCCCAGTTTTGCACTTCTCTAACCCTCATAAAGCCATTGTTTCCTCTTTCTAAACCATTTTTGCCCACTTTCAACGCCTTTTATGCCATTTTTTTCCTTCTCTAAACAATTTTGTCAATTTCTAACCAATTTTCAGCCTTTCTTTTTCCTTTTCTAAACTATTTTTGCCTGTTTTCCCTCCCTTTTTAAGCCAATTTTGACCATTTCTAACCAATTTTTACTCACTTCGAACTCATTTTAAGTCATTTTTGTCTATTTCTAGCCTTGTCTAACAAAGCTTTTTTCCAGATTTAAGCCATTTTTGGCCATTTCTACCCCAGTTTTGCTCTTCTCTCATCATTGTTAAGCCGGTTTTGGCCGTTTCTAACCCAATTTTGCTCTTCTCTAAGAATTTTAAAGCCAATTTTGGCTATTTCTAATCCTTTTCTGCCCAATTGCAACCCGTTTCAAGCCGTAGTTTTCATTTTCTAACTCATTTTTGCACATCTCTAATAAATCTGGGCCCAATTTTGGCCATATCTAACCCATTTTTGGGCTTCTCTATCCCTTCTTAACCCATCTTTGACCATTTCTAACCCTTTATAACCTATTTTTAACCCCCTTCAAGCAGCCTTTGGCCATTTCTACCACTGTTATTCACCTCTCTAACTCTTTGTAACCATTTGTGTCCATTTCTAATGCAGTATTGCACCTCTCTAACCCTTTTTAAACATTTGTGTCCATTTCTACCCCAGTTTTGCACTTCTCTAACCCTCATAAAGTCATTGTTTCCTCTTTCTAAACCATTTTTGCCCACTTTCAATGCCTTTTATGCCATTTTGTTCCTTCTCTAAACAATTTTGTCAATTTCTAACCAATTTTCAGCCTTTCTTTTTCCTTTTCTAAACTATTTTTGCTCATTTCCAACCCATTTTAAGCCGTTTTGACCATTTCTCACCTGTTTTTACTCACTTCTAAGTTATTTTATGTCTCTTTTGGCTATTTCTTGCCTTGTCTAGCTAAGCTCTTACCAGTTTTAAGTCATTTTTGCCCATTTCTTCCCATTTTCCACCAATCTAACACTTTTTAACCATTTGTGTCCATTCCTAACACAGTATTGCACCTCTCTAACCCTTTTTCAACATGTGTCCATTTCTACCCCAGTTTTGCACTTCTCTAACCCTCATAAAGCCATTGTTTCCTCTTTCTAAACCATTTTTGCCCACTTTCAACGCCTTTTATGCCATTTTTTTCCTTCTCTAAACAATTTTGTCAATTTCTAACCAATTTTCATCCTTTCTTTTTTCTTTTTCTAAACAATTTTTGTCCATTTCCACCCTTTTAAGCAATTTTGACCATTTCTAACCTGTTTTTACTCACTTCTAAGTTATTTTATGTCTCTTTTGGCTATTTCTTGCCTTGTCTAGCTAAGCTCTTACCAGTTTTAAGTCATTTTTGCCCATTTCTTCCCATTTTCCACCAATCTAACACTTTTTAACCATTTGTGTCCATTCCTAACACAGTATTGCACCTCTCTAACCCTTTTTAAACATATGTGTCCATTTCTACCCCAGTTTTGCACTTCTCTAACCCTCATAAAGCCATTGTTTCCTCTTTCTAAACCATTTTTGCCCACTTTCAACACCTTTTATGCCATTTTTTTCCTTCTCTAAACAATTTTGTCAATTTCTAACCAATTTTCAGTCTTTCTTTTTCCTTTTCTAAACTATTTTTGCCTATTTTCCCTCCCATTTTAAGCCAATTTTGACCATTTCTAACCAATTTTTACTCACTTCGAACTCATTTTAAGTCATTTTTGTCTATTTCTAGCCTTGTCTAACAAAGCTTTTTTCCAGATTTAAGCCATTTTTGGCCATTTCTACCCCAGTTTTGCTCTTCTCTCATCATTGTTAAGCCGGTTTTGGCCGTTTCTAACCCAATTTTGCTCTTCTCTAAGAATTTTAAAGCCAATTTTGGCTATTTCTAACCATTTCTGCCCAATTGCAACCCGTTTCAAGCCGTAGTTTTCATTTTCTAACTCATTTTTGCACATCTCTAATAAATCTGGGCCCAATTTTGGCCATATCTAACCCATTTTTGGGCTTCTCTATCCCTTCTTAACCCATCTTTGACCATTTCTAACCCTTTATAACCTATTTTAACCCCCTTCAAGCAGCCTTTGGCCATTTCTACCCCTGTTTTCCACCAATCTAACTCTTTTTAACCATTTGTGTCCATTTCTAATGCAGTATTGCACCTCTCTAACCCTTTTTAACCATTTGTGTCCATTTCTACCCCAGTTTTGCACTTCTCTAACCCTCATAAAGCCATTGTTTCCTCTTTCTAAACCATTTTTGCCCACTTTCAACGCCTTTTATGCCATTTTTTTCCTTCTCTAAACAATTTTGTCAATTTCTAACCAATTTTCAGCCTTTCTTTTTCCTTTTCTAAACTATTTTTGCTCATTTCCAACCCATTTTAAGCCGTTTTTGACCATTTCTAACCTGTTTTTACTCACTTCTAAGTTATTTTATGTCTCTTTTGGCTATTTCCTGCCTTGTCTAGCTAAGCTCTTACCAGTTTTAAGTCATTTTTGCCCATTTCTTCCCATTTTCCACCAATCTAACACTTTTTAACCATTTGTGTCCATTCCTAACACAGTATTGCACCTCTCTAACCCTTTTTAAACATGTGTCCATTTCTACCCCAGTTTTGCACTTCTCTAACCCTCATAAAGCCATTGTTTCCTCTTTCTAAACCATTTTTGCCCACTTTCAACGCCTTTTATGCCATTTTTTTCCTTCTCTAAACAATTTTGTCAATTTCTAACCAATTTTCAGCCTTTCTTTTTCCTTTTCTAAACTATTTTTGCCTATTTCCCCTCCATTTTAAGCCAATTTTGACCATTTCTAACCAATTTTTACTCACTTCGAACTCATTTTAAGTCATTTTTGTCTATTTCTAGCCTTGTCTAACAAAGCTTTTTTCCAGATTTAAGCCATTTTTGGCCATTTCTACCCCAGTTTTGCTCTTCTCTCATCATTGTTAAGCCGGTTTTGGCCGTTTCTAACCCAATTTTGCTCTTCTCTAAGAATTTTAAAGCCAATTTTGGCTATTTCTAATCCATTTCTGCCCAATTGCAACCCGTTTCAAGCCGTAGTTTTCATTTTCTAACTCATTTTTGCACATCTCTAATAAATCTGGGCCCAATTTTGGCCATATCTAACCCATTTTTGGGCTTCTCTATCCCTTCTTAACCCATCTTTGACCATTTCTAACCCTTTATAACCTATTTTTAACCCCCTTCAAGCAGCCTTTGGCCATTTCTACCACTGTTATTCACACCTCTAACTCTTTGTAACCATTTGTGTCCATTTCTAATGCAGTATTGCACCTCTCTAACCCTTTTTAACATGTGTCCATTTCTACCCCAGTTTTGCACTTCTCTAACCCTCATAAAGCCATTGTTTCCTCTTTCTAAACCATTTTTGCCCACTTTCAACGCCTTTTATGCCATTTTTTTCCTTCTCTAAACAATTTTGTCAATTTCTAACCAATTTTCATCCTTTCTTTTTTCTTTTTCTAAACAATTTTTGTCCATTTCCCACCCTTTGTAAGACAATTTTGACCATTTCTAACCTGTTTTTACTCACTTCTAACTTATTTTATGACTCTTTTGGCTATTTCTTGCCTTGTCTAGCTAAGCTCTTACCAGTTTTAAGTCATTTTTGCCCATTTCTTCCCATTTTCCACCAATCTAACACTTTTTAACCATTTGTGTCCATTCCTAACACAGTATTGCACCTCTCTAACCCTTTTTAAACATATGTGTCCATTTCTACCCCAGTTTTGCACTTCTCTAACCCTCATAAAGCCATTGTTTCCTCTTTCTAAACCATTTTTGCCCACTTTCAACACCTTTTATGCCATTTTTTTCCTTCTCTAAACAATTTTGTCAATTTCTAACCAATTTTCAGCCTTTCTTTTTCCTTTTCTAAACTATTTTTGCCTATTTTCCCTCCCATTTTAAGCCAATTTTGACCATTTCTAACCAATTTTTACTCACTTCGAACTCATTTTAAGTCATTTTTGTCTATTTCTAGCCTTGTCTAACAAAGCTTTTTTCCAGATTTAAGCCATTTTTGGCCATTTCTACCCCAGTTTTGCTCTTCTCTCATCATTGTTAAGCCGGTTTTGGCCGTTTCTAACCCAATTTTGCTCTTCTCTAAGAATTTTAAAGCCAATTTTGGCTATTTCTAACCATTTCTGCCCAATTGCAACCCGTTTCAAGCCGTAGTTTTCATTTTCTAACTCATTTTTGCACATCTCTAATAAATCTGGGCCCAATTTTGGCCATATCTAACCCATTTTTGGGCTTCTCTATCCCTTCTTAACCCATCTTTGACCATTTCTAACCCTTTATAACCTATTTTTAACCCCCTTCAAGCAGCCTTTGGCCATTTCTACCACTGTTATTCACCTCTCTAACTCTTTGTAACCATTTGTGTCCATTTCTAATGCAGTATTGCACCTCTCTAACCCTTTTTAAACATTTGTGTCCATTTCTACCCCAGTTTTGCACTTCTCTAACCCTCATAAAGCCATTGTTTCCTCTTTCTAAACCATTTTTGCCCACTTTCAATGCCTTTTATGCCATTTTTTTCCTTCTCTAAACAATTTTGTCAATTTCTAACCAATTTTCAGCCTTTCTTTTTCCTTTTCTAAACTATTTTTGCTCATTTCCAACCCATTTTAAGCAATTTTGACCATTTCTAACCTGTTTTTACTCACTTCTAAGTTATTTTATGTCTCTTTTGGCTATTTCTTGCCTTGTCTAGCTAAGCTCTTACCAGTTTTAAGTCATTTTTGCCCATTTCTTCCCATTTTCCACCACTCTAACACTTTTTAACCATTTGTGTCCATTCCTAACACAGTATTGCACCTCTCTAAGCCTTTTTAAACATTTGTGTCCATTTCTACCCCAGTTTTGCACTTCTCTAACCCTCATAAAGCCATTGTTTCCTCTTTCTAAACCATTTTTGCCCACTTTCAACACCTTTTATGCCATTTTTTTCCTTCTCTAAACAATTTTGTCAATTTCTAACCAATTTTCAGCCTTTCTTTTTCCTTTTCTAAACTATTTTTGCCTATTTTCCCTCCCATTTTAAGCCAATTTTGACCATTTCTAACCAATTTTTACTCACTTCGAACTCATTTTAAGTCATTTTTGTCTATTTCTAGCCTTGTCTAACAAAGCTTTTTTCCAGATTTAAGCCATTTTTGGCCATTTCTACCCCAGTTTTGCTCTTCTCTCATCATTGTTAAGCCGGTTTTGGCCGTTTCTAACCCAATTTTGCTCTTCTCTAAGAATTTTAAAGCCAATTTTGGCTATTTCTAACCATTTCTGCCCAATTGCAACCCGTTTCAAGCCGTAGTTTTCATTTTCTAACTCATTTTTGCACATCTCTAATAAATCTGGGCCCAATTTTGGCCATATCTAACCCATTTTTGGGCTTCTCTATCCCTTCTTAACCCATCTTTGACCATTTCTAACCCTTTATAACCTATTTTTAACCCCCTTCAAGCAGCCTTTGGCCATTTCTACCACTGTTATTCACCTCTCTAACTCTTTGTAACCATTTGTGTCCATTTCTAATGCAGTATTGCACCTCTCTAACCCTTTTTAAACATTTGTGTCCATTTCTACCCCAGTTTTGCACTTCTCTAACCCTCATAAAGCCATTGTTTCCTCTTTCTAAACCATTTTTGCCCACTTTCAACGCCTTTTATGCCATTTTTTTCCTTCTCTAAACAATTTTGTCAATTTCTAACCAATTTTCAGCCTTTCTTTTTTCTTTTCTAAACTATTTTTGCTCATTTCCAACCCATTTTAAGCCGTTTTTGACCATTTCTAACCTGTTTTTACTCACTTCTAAGTTATTTTATGTCTCTTTTGGCTATTTCTTGCCTTGTCTAGCTAAGCTCTTACCAGTTTTAAGTCATTTTTGCCCATTTCTTCCCATTTTCCACCAATCTAACACTTTTTAACCATTTGTGTCCATTCCTAACACAGTATTGCACCTCTCTAACCCTTTTTAAAACATGTGTCCATTTCTACCCCAGTTTTGCACTTCTCTAACCCTCATAAAGCCATTGTTTCCTCTTTCTAAACCATTTTTGCCCACTTTCAACACCTTTTATGCCATTTTTTTCCTTCTCTAAACAATTTTGTCAATTTCTAACCAATTTTCAGCCTTTCTTTTTCCTTTTCTAAACTATTTTTGCCTATTTTCCCTCCCATTTTAAGCCAATTTTGACCATTTCTAACCAATTTTTACTCACTTCGAACTCATTTTAAGTCATTTTTGTCTATTTCTAGCCTTGTCTAACAAAGCTTTTTTCCAGATTTAAGCCATTTTTGGCCATTTCTACCCCAGTTTTGCTCTTCTCTCATCATTGTTAAGCCGGTTTTGGCCGTTTCTAACCCAATTTTGCTCTTCTCTAAGAATTTTAAAGCCAATTTTGGCTATTTCTAACCCATTTCTGCCCAATTGCAACCCGTTTCAAGCCGTAGTTTTCATTTTCTAACTCATTTTTGCACATCTCTAATAAATCTGGGCCCAATTTTGGCCATATCTAACCCATTTTTGGGCTTCTCTATCCCTTCTTAACCCATCTTTGACCATTTCTAACCCTTTATAACCTATTTTTAACCCCCTTCAAGCAGCCTTTGGCCATTTCTACCACTGTTATTCACCTCTCTAACTCTTTGTAACCATTTGTGTCCATTTCTAATGCAGTATTGCACCTCTCTAACCCTTTTTAAACATTTGTGTCCATTTCTACCCCAGTTTTGCACTTCTCTAACCCTCATAAAGCATTGTTTCCTCTTTCTAAACCATTTTTGCCCACTTTCAATGCCTTTTATGCCATTTTTTCCTTCTCTAAACAATTTTGTCAATTTCTAACCAATTTTCAGCCTTTCTTTTTCCTTTTCTAAACTATTTTTGCTCATTTCCAACCCATTTTAAGCCGTTTTTGACCATTTCTAACCTGTTTTTACTCACTTCTAAGTTATTTTATGTCTCTTTTGGCTATTTCTTGCCTTGTCTAGCTAAGCTCTTACCAGTTTTAAGTCATTTTTGCCCATTTCTTCCCATTTTCCACCAATCTAACACTTTTTAACCATTTGTGTCCATTCCTAACACAGTATTGCACCTCTCTAACCCTTTTTCAACATGTGTCCATTTCTACCCCAGTTTTGCACTTCTCTAACCCTCATAAAGCCATTGTTTCCTCTTTCTAAACCATTTTTGCCCACTTTCAACGCCTTTTATGCCATTTTTTTCCTTCTCTAAACAATTTTGTCAATTTCTAACCAATTTTCAGCCTTTCTTTTTCCTTTTCTAAACTATTTTTGCCTATTTTCCCTCCCTTTTTAAGCCAATTTTGACCATTTCTAACCAATTTTTACTCACTTCGAACTCATTTTAAGTCATTTTTGTCTATTTCTAGCCTTGTCTAACAAAGCTTTTTTCCAGATTTAAGCCATTTTTGGCCATTTCTACCCCAGTTTTGCTCTTCTCTCATCATTGTTAAGCCGGTTTTGGCCGTTTCTAACCCAATTTTGCTCTTCTCTAAGAATTTTAAAGCCAATTTTGGCTATTTCTAATCCTTTTCTGCCCAATTGCAACCCGTTTCAAGCCGTAGTTTTCATTTTCTAACTCATTTTTGCACATCTCTAATAAATCTGGGCCCAATTTTGGCCATATCTAACCCATTTTTGGGCTTCTCTATCCCTTCTTAACCCATCTTTGACCATTTCTAACCCTTTATAACCTATTTTTAACCCCCTTCAAGCAGCCTTTGGCCATTTCTACCACTGTTATTCACCTCTCTAACTCTTTGTAACCATTTGTGTCCATTTCTAATGCAGTATTGCACCTCTCTAACCCTTTTTAAACATTTGTGTCCATTTCTACCCCAGTTTTGCACTTCTCTAACCCTCATAAAGCCATTGTTTCCTCTTTCTAAACCATTTTTGCCCACTTTCAACGCCTTTTATGCCATTTTTTTCCTTCTCTAAACAATTTTGTCAATTTCTAACCAATTTTCAGCCTTTCTTTTTTTTTTTTCTAAACTATTTTTGTCCATTTCCAACCCATTTTAAGCCGTTTTTGACCATTTCTAACCTGTTTTTACTCACTTCTAAGTTATTTTATGTCTCTTTTGGCTATTTCTTGCCTTGTCTAGCTAAGCTCTTACCAGTTTTAAGTCATTTTTGCCCATTTCTTCCCATTTTCCACCAATCTAACACTTTTTAACCATTTGTGTCCATTCCTAACACAGTATTGCACCTCTCTAACCCTTTTTCAACATGTGTCCATTTCTACCCCAGTTTTGCACTTCTCTAACCCTCATAAAGCCATTGTTTCCTCTTTCTAAACCATTTTTGCCCACTTTCAACGCCTTTTATGCCATTTTTTTCCTTCTCTAAACAATTTTGTCAATTTCTAACCAATTTTCATCCTTTCTTTTTTCTTTTCTAAACAATTTTTGTCCATTTCCCACCCTTTGTAAGACAATTTTGACCATTTCTAACCTGTTTTTACTCACTTCTAAGTTATTTTATGTCTCTTTTGGCTATTTCTTGCCTTGTCTAGCTAAGCTCTTACCAGTTTTAAGTCATTTTTGCCCATTTCTTCCCATTTTCCACCAATCTAACACTTTTTAACCATTTGTGTCCATTCCTAACACAGTATTGCACCTCTCTAACCCTTTTTAAACATATGTGTCCATTTCTACCCCAGTTTTGCACTTCTCTAACCCTCATAAAGCCATTGTTTCCTCTTTCTAAACCATTTTTGCCCACTTTCAACACCTTTTATGCCATTTTTTTCCTTCTCTAAACAATTTTGTCAATTTCTAACCAATTTTCAGCCTTTCTTTTTCCTTTTCTAAACTATTTTTGCCTATTTTCCCTCCCATTTTAAGCCAATTTTGACCATTTCTAACCAATTTTTACTCACTTCGAACTCATTTTAAGTCATTTTTGTCTATTTCTAGCCTTGTCTAACAAAGCTTTTTTCCAGATTTAAGCCATTTTTGGCCATTTCTACCCCAGTTTTGCTCTTCTCTCATCATTGTTAAGCCGGTTTTGGCCGTTTCTAACCCAATTTTGCTCTTCTCTAAGAATTTTAAAGCCAATTTTGGCTATTTCTAATCCATTTCTGCCCAATTGCAACCCGTTTCAAGCCGTAGTTTTCATTTTCTAACTCATTTTTGCACATCTCTAATAAATCTGGGCCCAATTTTGGCCATATCTAACCCATTTTTGGGCTTCTCTATCCCTTCTTAACCCATCTTTGACCATTTCTAACCCTTTATAACCTATTTTTAACCCCCTTCAAGCAGCCTTTGGCCATTTCTACCACTGTTATTCACCTCTCTAACTCTTTGTAACCATTTGTGTCCATTTCTAATGCAGTATTGCACCTCTCTAACCCTTTTTAAACATTTGTGTCCATTTCTACCCCAGTTTTGCACTTCTCTAACCCTCATAAAGTCATTGTTTCCTCTTTCTAAACCATTTTTGCCCACTTTCAACGCCTTTTATGCCATTTTTTTCCTTCTCTAAACAATTTTGTCAATTTCTAACCAATTTTCAGCCTTTCTTTTTCCTTTTCTAAACTATTTTTGCTCATTTCCAACCCATTTTAAGCCGTTTTTGACCATTTCTAACCTGTTTTTACTCACTTCTAAGTTATTTTATGTCTCTTTTGGCTATTTCTTGCCTTGTCTAGCTAAGCTCTTACCAGTTTTAAGTCATTTTTGCCCATTTCTTCCCATTTTCCACCAATCTAACACTTTTTAACCATTTGTGTCCATTCCTAACACAGTATTGCACCTCTCTAACCCTTTTTCAACATGTGTCCATTTCTACCCCAGTTTTGCACTTCTCTAACCCTCATAAAGCCATTGTTTCCTCTTTCTAAACCATTTTTGCCCACTTTCAACACCTTTTATGCCATTTTTTTCCTTCTCTAAACAATTTTGTCAATTTCTAACCAATTTTCAGCCTTTCTTTTTCCTTTTCTAATCTATTTTTGCCTGTTTTCCCTCCCTTTTTAAGCCAATTTTGACCATTTCTAACCAATTTTTACTCACTTCGAACTCATTTTAAGTCATTTTTGTCTATTTCTAGCCTTGTCTAACAAAGCTTTTTTCCAGATTTAAGCCATTTTTGGCCATTTCTACCCCAGTTTTGCTCTTCTCTCATCATTGTTAAGCCGGTTTTGGCCGTTTCTAACCCAATTTTGCTCTTCTCTAAGAATTTTAAAGCCAATTTTGGCTATTTCTAACCCATTTCTGCCCAATTGCAACCCGTTTCAAGCCGTAGTTTTCATTTTCTAACTCATTTTTGCACATCTCTAATAAATCTGGGCCCAATTTTGGCCATATCTAACCCATTTTTGGGCTTCTCTATCCCTTCTTAACCCATCTTTGACCATTTCTAACCCTTTATAACCTATTTTTAACCCCCTTCAAGCAGCCTTTGGCCATTTCTACCACTGTTATTCACATCTCTAACTCTTTGTAACCATTTGTGTCCATTTCTAATGCAGTATTGCACCTCTCTAACCCTTTTTAAACATATGTGTCCATTTCTACCCCAGTTTTGCACTTCTCTAACCCTCATAAAGCCATTGTTTCCTCTTTCTAAACCATTTTTGCCCACTTTCAACGCCTTTTATGCCATTTTTTCCTTCTCTAAACAATTTTGTCAATTTCTAACCAATTTTCAGCCTTTCTTTTTCTTTTTCTAAACAATTTTTGTCCATTTCCAACCCTTTTAAGCCAATTTTGACCATTTCTAACCTGTTTTTACTCACTTCTAAGTTATTTTATGTCTCTTTTGGCTATTTCTTGCCTTGTCTAGCTAAGCTCTTACCAGTTTTAAGTCATTTTTGCCCATTTCTCCCATTTTCCACCAATCTAACACTTTTTAACCATTTGTGTCCATTCCTAACACAGTATTGCACCTCTCTAACCCTTTTTCAACATGTGTCCATTTCTACCCCAGTTTTGCACTTCTCTAACCCTCATAAAGCCATTGTTTCCTCTTTCTAAACCATTTTTGCCCACTTTCAACGCCTTTTATGCCATTTTTTTCCTTCTCTAAACAATTTTGTCAATTTCTAACCAATTTTCATCCTTTCTTTTTCTTTTTCTAAACAATTTTTGTCCATTTCCCACCCTTTGTAAGACAATTTTGACCATTTCTAACCTGTTTTTACTCACTTCTAAGTTATTTTATGTCTCTTTTGGCTATTTCTTGCCTTGTCTAGCTAAGCTCTTACCAGTTTTAAGTCATTTTTGCCCATTTCTTCCCATTTTCCACCAATCTAACACTTTTTAACCATTTGTGTCCATTCCTAACACAGTATTGCACCTCTCTAACCCTTTTTAAACATGTGTCCATTTCTACCCCAGTTTTGCACTTCTCTAACCCTCATAAAGCCATTGTTTCCTCTTTCTAAACCATTTTTGCCCACTTTCAACACCTTTTATGCCATTTTTTTCCTTCTCTAAACAATTTTGTCAATTTCTAACCAATTTTCAGTCTTTCTTTTTCCTTTTCTAAACTATTTTTGCCTATTTTCCCTCCCATTTTAAGCCAATTTTGACCATTTCTAACCAATTTTTACTCACTTCGAACTCATTTTAAGTCATTTTTGTCTATTTCTAGCCTTGTCTAACAAAGCTTTTTTCCAGATTTAAGCCATTTTTGGCCATTTCTACCCCAGTTTTGCTCTTCTCTCATCATTGTTAAGCCGGTTTTGGCCGTTTCTAACCCAATTTTGCTCTTCTCTAAGAATTTTAAAGCCAATTTTGGCTATTTCTAATCCATTTCTGCCCAATTGCAACCCGTTTCAAGCCGTAGTTTTCATTTTCTAACTCATTTTTGCACATCTCTAATAAATCTGGGCCCAATTTTGGCCATATCTAACCCATTTTTGGGCTTCTCTATCCCTTCTTAACCCATCTTTGACCATTTCTAACCCTTTATAACCTATTTTTAACCCCCTTCAAGCAGCCTTTGGCCATTTCTTCCCTGTTTTCCACCAATCTAACTCTTTTTAACCATTTGTGTCCATTTCTAATGCAGTATTGCACCTCTCTAACCCTTTTTAAACATTTGTGTCCATTTCTACCCCAGTTTTGCACTTCTCTAACCCTCATAAAGTCATTGTTTCCTCTTTCTAAACCATTTTTGCCCACTTTCAATGCCTTTTATGCCATTTTTTCCTTCTCTAAACAATTTTGTCAATTTCTAACCAATTTACAGCCTTTCTTTTTCCTTTTCTAAACTATTTTTGCTCATTTCCAACCCATTTTAAGCCGTTTTTGACCATTTCTAACCTGTTTTTACTCACTTCTAAGTTATTTTATGTCTCTTTTGGCTATTTCTTGCCTTGTCTAGCTAAGCTCTTACCAGTTTTAAGTCATTTTTGCCCATTTCTTCCCATTTTCCACCAATCTAACACTTTTTAACCATTTGTGTCCATTCCTAACACAGTATTGCACCTCTCTAACCCTTTTTCAACATGTGTCCATTTCTACCCCAGTTTTGCACTTCTCTAACCCTCATAAAGCCATTGTTTCCTCTTTCTAAACCATTTTTGCCCACTTTCAACGCCTTTTATGCCATTTTTTTCCTTCTCTAAGCAATTTTGTCAATTTCTAACCAATTTTCAGCCTTTCTTTTTCCTTTTCTAAACTATTTTTGCCTATTTTCCCTCCCATTTTAAGCCAATTTTGACCATTTCTAACCAATTTTTACTCACTTCGAACTCATTTTAAGTCATTTTTGTCTATTTCTAGCCTTGTCTAACAAAGCTTTTTTCCAGATTTAAGCCATTTTTGGCCATTTCTACCCAGTTTTGCTCTTCTCTCATCATTGTTAAGCCGGTTTTGGCCGTTTCTAACCCAATTTTGCTCTTCTCTAAGAATTTTAAAGCCAATTTTGGCTATTTCTAATCCATTTCTGCCCAATTGCAACCCGTTTCAAGCCGTAGTTTTCATTTTCTAACTCATTTTTGCACATCTCTAATAAATCTGGGCCCAATTTTGGCCATATCTAACCCATTTTTGGGCTTCTCTATCCCTTCTTAACCCATCTTTGACCATTTCTAACCCTTTATAACCTATTTTTAACCCCCTTCAAGCAGCCTTTGGCCATTTCTACCACTGTTTTCACCTCTCTAACTCTTTTTAACCATTTGTGTCCATTTCTAATGCAGTATTGCACCTCTCTAACCCTTTTTAAACATTTGTGTCCATTTCTACCCCAGTTTTGCACTTCTCTAACCCTCATAAAGTCATTGTTTCCTCTTTCTAAACCATTTTTGCCCACTTTCAACGCCTTTTATGCCATTTTTTTCCTTCTCTAAACAATTTTGTCAATTTCTAACCAATTTTCAGCCTTTCTTTTTCCTTTTCTAAACTATTTTTGCTATTTCCACCCTTTTTAAGCCAATTTTGACCATTTCTAACCTGTTTTTACTCACTTCTAAGTTATTTTATGTCTCTTTTGGCTATTTCTTGCCTTGTCTAGCTAAGCTCTTACCAGTTTTAAGTCATTTTTGCCCATTTCTTCCCATTTTCCACCAATCTAACACTTTTTAACCATTTGTGTCCATTCCTAACACAGTATTGCACCTCTCTAACCCTTTTCAACATGTGTCCATTTCTACCCCAGTTTTGCACTTCTCTAACCCTCATAAAGCCATTGTTTCCTCTTTCTAAACCATTTTTGCCCACTTTCAACGCCTTTTATGCCATTTTTTTCCTTCTCTAAACAATTTTGTCAATTTCTAACCAATTTTCATCCTTTCTTTTTTCTTTTCTAAACAATTTTTGTCCATTTCCCACCCTTTGTAAGACAATTTTGACCATTTCTAACCTGTTTTTACTCACTTCTAAGTTATTTTATGTCTCTTTTGGCTATTTCTTGCCTTGTCTAGCTAAGCTCTTACCAGTTTTAAGTCATTTTTGCCCATTTCTTCCCATTTTCCACCAATCTAACACTTTTTAACCATTTGTGTCCATTCCTAACACAGTATTGCACCTCTCTAACCCTTTTTAAACATGTGTCCATTTCTACCCCAGTTTTGCACTTCTCTAACCCTCATAAAGCCATTGTTTCCTCTTTCTAAACCATTTTTGCCCACTTTCAACACCTTTTATGCCATTTTTTTCCTTCTCTAAACAATTTTGTCAATTTCTAACCAATTTTCAGCCTTTCTTTTTCCTTTTCTAAACTATTTTTGCCTATTTTCCCTCCCATTTTAAGCCAATTTTGACCATTTCTAACCAATTTTTACTCACTTCGAACTCATTTTAAGTCATTTTTGTCTATTTCTAGCCTTGTCTAACAAAGCTTTTTTCCAGATTTAAGCCATTTTTGGCCATTTCTACCCCAGTTTTGCTCTTCTCTCATCATTGTTAAGCCGGTTTTGGCCGTTTCTAACCCAATTTTGCTCTTCTCTAAGAATTTTAAAGCCAATTTTGGCTATTTCTAATCCTTTCTGCCCAATTGCAACCCGTTTCAAGCCGTAGTTTTCATTTTCTAACTCATTTTTGCACATCTCTAATAAATCTGGGCCCAATTTTGGCCATATCTAACCCATTTTTGGGCTTCTCTATCCCTTCTTAACCCATCTTTGACCATTTCTAACCCTTTATAACCTATTTTTAACCCCCTTCAAGCAGCCTTTGGCCATTTCTACCACTGTTATTCACCTCTCTAACTTTTGTAACCATTTGTGTCCATTTCTAATGCAGTATTGCACCTCTCTAACCCTTTTTAAACATTTGTGTCCATTTCTACCCCAGTTTTGCACTTCTCTAACCCTCATAAAGTCATTGTTTCCTCTTTCTAAACCATTTTTGCCCACTTTCAACGCCTTTTATGCCATTTTTTCCTTCTCTAAACAATTTTGTCAATTTCTAACCAATTTTCAGCCTTTCTTTTTCCTTTTCTAAACTATTTTTGTCCATTTCCACCCATTTTAAGCAATTTTGACCATTTCTAACCTGTTTTTACTCACTTCTAAGTTATTTTATGTCTCTTTTGGCTATTTCTTGCCTTGTCTAGCTAAGCTCTTACCAGTTTTAAGTCATTTTTGCCCATTTCTTCCCATTTTCCACCAATCTAACACTTTTTAACCATTTGTGTCCATTCCTAACACAGTATTGCACCTCTCTAACCCTTTTTCAACATGTGTCCATTTCTACCCCAGTTTTGCACTTCTCTAACCCTCATAAAGCCATTGTTTCCTCTTTCTAAACCATTTTTGCCCACTTTCAACGCCTTTTATGCCATTTTTTTCCTTCTCTAAACAATTTTGTCAATTTCTAACCAATTTTCAGCCTTTCTTTTTCCTTTTCTAAACTATTTTTGCCTATTTTCCCTCCCTTTTAAGCCAATTTTGACCATTTCTAACCAATTTTTACTCACTTCGAACTCATTTTAAGTCATTTTTGTCTATTTCTAGCCTTGTCTAACAAAGCTTTTTTCCAGATTTAAGCCATTTTTGGCCATTTCTACCCCAGTTTTGCTCTTCTCTCATCATTGTTAAGCCGGTTTTGGCCGTTTCTAACCCAATTTTGCTCTTCTCTAAGAATTTTAAAGCCAATTTTGGCTATTTCTAATCCATTTCTGCCCAATTGCAACCCGTTTCAAGCCGTAGTTTTCATTTTCTAACTCATTTTTGCACATCTCTAATAAATCTGGGCCCAATTTTGGCCATATCTAACCCATTTTGGGCTTCTCTATCCCTTCTTAACCCATCTTTGACCATTTCTAACCCTTTATAACCTATTTTTAACCCCCTTCAAGCAGCCTTTGGCCATTTCTACCACTGTTATTCACCTCTCTAACTCTTTGTAACCATTTGTGTCCATTTCTAATGCAGTATTGCACCTCTCTAACCCTTTTTAAACATGTGTCCATTTCTACCCCAGTTTTGCACTTCTCTAACCCTCATAAAGCCATTGTTTCCTCTTTCTAAACCATTTTTGCCCACTTTCAACGCCTTTTATGCCATTTTTTTCCTTCTCTAAACAATTTTGTCAATTTCTAACCAATTTTCAGCCTTTCTTTTTCCTTTTCTAAACTATTTTTGTCCATTTCCAACCCATTTTAAGCCGTTTTTGACCATTTCTAACCTGTTTTTACTCACTTCTAAGTTATTTTATGTCTCTTTTGGCTATTTCTTGCCTTGTCTAGCTAAGCTCTTACCAGTTTTAAGTCATTTTTGCCCATTTCTTCCCATTTTCCACCAATCTAACACTTTTTAACCATTTGTGTCCATTCCTAACACAGTATTGCACCTCTCTAACCCTTTTTCAACATGTGTCCATTTCTACCCCAGTTTTGCACTTCTCTAACCCTCATAAAGCCATTGTTTCCTCTTTCTAAACCATTTTTGCCCACTTTCAACGCCTTTTATGCCATTTTTTTCCTTCTCTAAACAATTTTGTCAATTTCTAACCAATTTTCATCCTTTCTTTTTCTTTTCTAAACATTTTTTGTCCATTTCCCACCCTTTTAAGCCAATTTTGACCATTTCTAACCTGTTTTTACTCACTTCTAAGTTATTTTATGTCTCTTTTGGCTATTTCTTGCCTTGTCTAGCTAAGCTCTTACCAGTTTTAAGTCATTTTTGCCCATTTCTTCCCATTTTCCACCAATCTAACACTTTTTAACCATTTGTGTCCATTCCTAACACAGTATTGCACCTCTCTAACCCTTTTTAAACATGTGTCCATTTCTACCCCAGTTTTGCACTTCTCTAACCCTCATAAAGCCATTGTTTCCTCTTTCTAAACCATTTTTGCCCACTTTCAACACCTTTTATGCCATTTTTTTCCTTCTCTAAACAATTTTGTCAATTTCTAACCAATTTTCAGCCTTTCTTTTTCCTTTTCTAAACTATTTTTGCCTATTTTCCTCCCATTTTAAGCCAATTTTGACCATTTCTAACCAATTTTTACTCACTTCGAACTCATTTTAAGTCATTTTTGTCTATTTCTAGCCTTGTCTAACAAAGCTTTTTTCCAGATTTAAGCCATTTTTGGCCATTTCTACCCCAGTTTTGCTCTTCTCTCATCATTGTTAAGCCGGTTTTGGCCGTTTCTAACCCAATTTTGCTCTTCTCTAAGAATTTTAAAGCCAATTTTGGCTATTTCTAACCATTTCTGCCCAATTGCAACCCGTTTCAAGCCGTAGTTTTCATTTTCTAACTCATTTTTGCACATCTCTAATAAATCTGGGCCCAATTTTGGCCATATCTAACCCATTTTTGGGCTTCTCTATCCCTTCTTAACCCATCTTTGACCATTTCTAACCCTTTATAACCTATTTTTAACCCCCTTCAAGCAGCCTTTGGCCATTTCTACCACTGTTATTCACCTCTCTAACTCTTTTTAACCATTTGTGTCCATTTCTAATGCAGTATTGCACCTCTCTAACCCTTTTTAAACATTTGTGTCCATTTCTACCCCAGTTTTGCACTTCTCTAACCCTCATAAAGCCATTGTTTCCTCTTTCTAAACCATTTTTGCCCACTTTCAACGCCTTTTATGCCATTTTTTTCCTTCTCTAAACAATTTTGTCAATTTCTAACCAATTTTCAGCCTTTCTTTTTCTTTTCTAAACTATTTTTGTCATTTCCAACCCATTTTAAGCAATTTTGACCATTTCTAACCTGTTTTTACTCACTTCTAAGTTATTTTATGTCTCTTTTGGCTATTTCTTGCCTTGTCTAGCTAAGCTCTTACCAGTTTTAAGTCATTTTTGCCCATTTCTTCCCATTTTCCACCAATCTAACACTTTTTAACCATTTGTGTCCATTCCTAACAC
Organism: Melopsittacus undulatus; assembly: GCF_012275295.1. NCBI lineage: Eukaryota > Metazoa > Chordata > Aves > Psittaciformes > Psittaculidae > Melopsittacus > Melopsittacus undulatus. The sequence goes on from NW_022994611.1 coordinate 160,039, forward strand.
AGTATTGCACCTCTCTAACCCTTTTTCAACATGTGTCCATTTCTACCCCAGTTTTGCACTTCTCTAACCCTCATAAAGCCATTGTTTCCTCTTTCTAAACCATTTTTGCCCACTTTAAACGCCTTTTATGCCATTTTTTTCCTTCTCTAAACAATTTTGTCAATTTCTAACCAATTTTCAGCCTTTCTTTTTCCTTTTCTAAACTATTTTTGCCTATTTTCCCTCCCTTTTTAAGCCAATTTTGACCATTTCTAACCAATTTTTACTCACTTCGAACTCATTTTAAGTCATTTTGTCTATTTCTAGCCTTGTCTAACAAAGCTTTTTTCCAGATTTAAGCCATTTTTGGCCATTTCTACCCCAGTTTTGCTCTTCTCTCATCATTGTTAAGCCGGTTTTGGCCGTTTCTAACCAATTTTGCTCTTCTCTAAGAATTTTAAAGCAATTTTGGCTATTTCTAACCCATTTCTGCCCAATTGCAACCCGTTTCAAGCCGTAGTTTTCATTTTCTAACTCATTTTTGCACATCTCTAATAAATCTGGGCCAATTTTGGCCATATCTAACCCATTTTTGGGCTTCTCTATCCCTTCTTAACCCATCTTTGACCATTTCTAACCCTTTATAACCTATTTTTAACCCCCTTCAAGCAGCCTTTGGCCATTTCTACCACTGTTATTCACCTCTCTAACTCTTTGTAACCATTTGTGTCCATTTCTAATGCAGTATTGCACCTCTCTAACCCTTTTTCAACATGTGTCCATTTCTACCCCAGTTTTGCACTTCTCTAACCCTCATAAAGCCATTGTTTCCTCTTTCTAAACCATTTTTGCCCACTTTCAACGCCTTTTATGCCATTTTTTTCCTTCTCTAAACAATTTTGTCAATTTCTAACCAATTTTCAGCCTTTCTTTTTCTTTTTCTAAACAATTTTTGTCCATTTCCAACCCATTTTAAGCGTTTTGACCATTTCTAACCTGTTTTTACTCACTTCTAAGTTATTTTATGTCTCTTTTTGGCTATTTCTTGCCTCTTGTCTAGCTATGCTCTTACCAGTTTTAAGTCATTTTTTGGCCCCTTCTCCCATTTTTCCACCAATCTAACACTTTTTAACCATTTGTGTCCATTCCTAACCACAGTATTGCACCTCTCTAACCTTTTTAAACATTTGTGTCCATTTCTACCCCAGTTTTGCACTTCTCTAACCCTCATAAAGCCATTGTTTCCTCTTTCTAACCATTTTTGCCCACTTTCAACGCCTTTTATGCCATTTTTTTCCTTCTCTAAACAATTTTGTCAATTTCTAACCAATTTTCATCCTTTCTTTTTTCTTGTTCTAAACAATTTTTGTCCATTTCCCACCCTTTGTAAGACAATTTTGACCATTTCTAACCTGTTTTTTACTCACTTCTAAGTTATTTATGTCTCTTTTTGGCTATTTCTTGCCTTGTCTAGCTAAGCTCTTACCAGTTTTAAGTCATTTTTGCCCATTTCTTCCCAGTTTTTCCACCAATCTAACACTTTTTAACCATTTGTGTCCATTCTAACACAGTATTGCACCTCTCTAACCCTTTTTAAACTATGTGTCCATTTCTACCCCAGTTTTGCACTTCTCTAACCCTCATAAAGCCATTGTTTCCTCTTTCTAAACCATTTTTTGCCCACTTTCAACACCTTTATGCCATTTTTTTTCCTTCTCTAAACAATTTTGTCAATTTCTAACCAATTTTCAGTCTTTCTTTTTCCTTTTCTAACTATTTTTGCCTATTTTCCCTCCCATTTTAAGCCAATTTTGACCATTTCTAACCAATTTTTACTCACTTCGAACTCATTTTTAAGTCATTTTTGTCTATTTCTAGCCTTGTCTAACAAGCTTTTTTCCAGATTTAAGCCATTTTTGGCCATTTCTACCCCAGTTTTGCTCTTCTCTCATTATTGTTAAGCCGGTTTTGGCCGTTTCTAACCCAATTTTGCTCTTCTCTAAGAATTTTAAAGCAATTTTGGCTATTTCTAATCCATTTCTGCCCAATTGCAACCAGTTTCAAGCCGTAGTTTTCCTTTCCTAACCCATTTTTTGCACCTGTCTAATAAATCTGGGCCCAATTTTGGCCATATCTAACCCATTTTTGGGCTTCTCTATCCCTTCTTAACCCATCTTTGACCAATTCTAACCCTTTATAACCTATTTTCAACCCCCTTCAAGCCGCCTTTGGACATTTCTTCCCCTGTTTTCCACCAATCTAACACTTTTTAACCATTTGTGTCCATTCCTAACACAGTATTGCACCTCTCTAACTCTTTTTAAACATTTGTGTCCATTTCTACCCCAGTTTTGCACTTCTCTAACCCTCATAAAGCCATTGTTTCCTCTTTCTAAACCATTTTTGCCCACTTTTCAACGCCTTTTATGCCATTTTTTTCCTTCTCTAAACAATTTTGTCAATTTCTAACCAATTTTCATCCTTTCTTTTTTCTTTTTCTAAACAATTTTTGTCCATTTCCCACCCTTTGTAAGACAATTTTGACCATTTCTAACCTGTTTTTACTCACTTCTAAGTTATTTTATGTCTCTTTTGGCTATTTCTTGCCTTGTCTAGCTAAGCTCTTACCAGTTTTAAGTCATTTTTGCCCATTTCTTCCCATTTTCCACCAATCTAACACTTTTTTAACCATTTGTGTCCATTCCTAACACAGTATTGCACCTCTCTAACCCTTTTTTAAACATATGTGTCCATTTCTACCCCAGTTTTGCACTTCTCTAACCCTCATAAAGCCATTGTTTCCTCTTTCTAAACCATTTTTGCCCACTTTCAACACCTTTTATGCCATTTTTTTCCTTCTCTAAACAATTTTGTCAATTTCTAACCAATTTTCAGTCTTTCTTTTTCCTTTTTCTAAACTATTTTTGCCTATTTTCCCTCCCATTTTAAGCCAATTTTGACCATTTCTAACCAATTTTTTACTCACTTCGAACTCATTTTAAGTCATTTTTGTCTATTTCTAGCCTTGTCTAACAAAGCTTTTTTCCAGATTTAAGCCATTTTTGGCCATTCTACCCCAGTTTTGCTCTTCTCTCATTATTGTTAAGCCGGTTTTGGCCGTTTCTAACCCAATTTTTGCTCTTCTCTAAGAATTTTAAAGCCAATTTTGGCTATTTCCTAATCCATTTCTGCCCAATTGCAACCAGTTTCAAGCCGTAGTTTTCCTTTCCTAACCCATTTTTGCACCTGTCTAATAAATCTGGGCCCAATTTTGGCCATATCTAACCCATTTTTGGGCTTCTCTATCCCTTCTTAACCCATCTTTGACCAATTCTAACCCTTTATAACCTATTTTCAACCCCCTTCAAGCCGCATTTGGACATTTCTTCCCTCTTCCACCAATCTAACACTTTTTAACCATTTGTGTCCATTCCTAACACAGTATTGCACCTCTCTAACTCTTTTTAAACATTTGTGTCCATTTCTACCCCAGTTTTGCACTTCTCTAACCCTCATAAAGCCATTGTTTCCTCTTTCTAAACCATTTTTGCCCCACTTTCAACGCCTCTTTTATGCCATTTTTTTTCCTTCTCTAAACAATTTTGTCAATTTCTAACCAATTTTCATCCTTTCTTTTTTCTTTTTCTAAACAATTTTTGTCCATTTCCCACCCTTTGTAAGACAATTTTGACCATTTCTAACCTGTTTTTACTCACTTCTAAGTTATTTTATGTCTCTTTTGGCTATTTCCTGCCTTGTCTAGCTAAGCTCTTACCAGTTTTAAGTCATTTTTGCCCATTTCTTCCCCTTTTCCACCAATCTAACACTTTTTAACCATTTGTGTCCATTCCTAACACAGTATTGCACCTCTCTAACCCTTTTTAAACATATGTGTCCATTTCTACCCCAGTTTTGCACTTCTCTAACCCTCATAAAGCCATTGTTTCCTCTTTCTAAACCATTTTTGCCCACTTTCAACACCTTTTATGCCATTTTTTTCCTTCTCTAAACAATTTTGTCAATTTCTAACCAATTTTCAGTCTTTCTTTTTCCTTTTCTAAACTATTTTTGCCTATTTTCCCTCCCATGTTAAGCCAATTTTGACCATTTCTAACCAATTTTTACTCACTTCGAACTCATTTTAAGTCATTTTTGTCTATTTCTAGCCTTGTCTAACAAAGCTTTTTTCCAGATTTAAGCCATTTTTGGCCATTTCTATCCCAGTTTTGCTCTTCTCTCATCATTGTTAAGCCGGTTTTGGCCGTTTCTAACCCAATTTTGCTCTTCTCTAAGAATTTTAAAGCCAATTTTGGCTATTTCTAATCCATTTCTGCCCAATTGCAACCAGTTTCAAGCCGTAGTTTTCCTTTCCTAACCCATTTTTGCACCTGTCTAATAAATCTGGGCCCAATTTTGGCCATATCTAACCCATTTTTGGGCTTCTCTATCCTTCTTAACCCATCTTTGACCAATTCTAACCCTTTATAACCTATTTTCAACCCCCTTCAAGCCGCCTTTGGACATTTCTTCCCCTGTTTTCCACCAATCTAACACTTTTTAACCATTTGTGTCCATTCCTAACACAGTATTGCACCTCTCTAACTCTTTTTAAACATTTGTGTCCATTTCTACCCCAGTTTTGCACTTCTCTAACCCTCATAAAGCCATTGTTTCCTCTTTCTAAACCATTTTTGCCCACTTTCAACGCCTTTTATGCCATTTTTTTCCTTCTCTAAACAATTTTGTCAATTTCTAACCAATTTTCATCCTTTCTTTTTTCTTTTTCTAAACAATTTTTGTCCATTTCCCACCCTTTGTAAGACAATTTTGACCATTTCTAACCTGTTTTTACTCACTTCTAAGTTATTTTATGTCTCTTTTGGCTATTTCTTGCCTTGTCTAGCTAAGCTCTTACCAGTTTTAAGTCATTTTTGCCCATTTCTTCCCATTTTCCACCAATCTAACACTTTTTAACCATTTGTGTCCATTCCTAACACAGTATTGCACCTCTCTAACCCTTTTTAAACATATGTGTCCATTTCTACCCCAGTTTTGCACTTCTCTAACCCTCATAAAGCCATTGTTTCCTCTTTCTAAACCATTTTTGCCCACTTTCAACACCTTTTATGCCATTTTTTTCCTTCTCTAAACAATTTTGTCAATTTCTAACCAATTTTCAGTCTTTCTTTTTCCTTTTCTAAACTATTTTTGCCTATTTTCCCTCCCATTTTAAGCCAATTTTGACCATTTCTAACCAATTTTTACTCACTTCGAACTCATTTTAAGTCATTTTTGTCTATTTCTAGCCTTGTCTAACAAAGCTTTTTTCCAGATTTAAGCCATTTTTGGCCATTTCTATCCCAGTTTTGCTCTTCTCTCATCATTGTTAAGCCGGTTTTTGGCCGTTTCTAACCCAATTTTGCTCTTCTCTAAGAATTTTAAAGCCAATTTTGGCTATTTCTAATCCATTTCTGCCCAATTGCAACCAGTTTCAAGCCGTAGTTTTCCTTTCCTAACCCATTTTTGCACCTGTCTAATAAATCTGGGCCCAATTTTGGCCATATCTAACCCATTTTTGGGCTTCTCTATCCCTTCTTAACCCATCTTTGACCAATTCTAACCCTTTATAACCTATTTTCAACCCCCTTCAAGCCACCTTTGGACATTTCTTCCCTGTTTTCCACCAATCTAACACTTTTTAACCATTTGTGTCCTTTCCTAACACAGTATTGCACCTCTCTAACTCTTTTTAAACATTTGTGTCCATTTCTACCCCAGTTTTGCACTTCTCTAACCCTCATAAAGCCATTGTTTCCTCTTTCTAAACCATTTTTGCCCACTTTCAACGCCTTTTATGCCATTTTTTTCCTTCTCTAAACAATTTTGTCAATTTCTAACCAATTTTCATCCTTTCTTTTTTCTTTTTCTAAACAATTTTTGTCCATTTCCCACCCTTTGTAAGACAATTTTGACCATTTCTAACCTGTTTTTACTCACTTCTAAGTTATTTTATGTCTCTTTTGGCTATTTCTTGCCTTGTCTAGCTAAGCTCTTACCAGTTTTAAGTCATTTTTGCCCATTTCTTCCCATTTTCCACCAATCTAACACTTTTTAACCATTTGTGTCCATTCCTAACACAGTATTGCACCTCTCTAACTCTTTTTAAACATTTGTGTCCATTTCTACCCCAGTTTTGCACTTCTCTAACCCTCATAAAGCCATTGTTTCCTCTTTCTAAACCATTTTTGCCCACTTTCAACGCCTTTTATGCCATTTTTTTCCTCCTCTAAACAATTTTCTCAATCTCTAAGCAATTTTCAGCCTTTCTTTTTCCTTTTCTAAACTATTTTTGCCTGTTTTCCCTCCCTTTTTAAGCCAATTTTGACCATTTCTAACCAATTTTTACTCACTTCGAACTCATTTTAAGTCATTTTTGTCTATTTCTAGCCTTGTCTAACAAAGCTTTTTTTCCAGATTTAAGCAATTTTTGGCCATTTCTACCCCAGTTTTGCTCTTCTCTCATCATTGTTAAGCCGGTTTTGGCCGTTTCTAACCCAATTTTGCTCTTCTCTAAGAATTTTAAAGCCAATTTTGGCTATTTCTAACCCATTTCTGCCCAATTGCAACCCGTTTCAAGCCGTAGTTTTCATTTTCTAACTCATTTTTGCACATCTCTAATAAATCTGGGCCCAATTTTGGCCATATCTAACCCATTTTTGGGCTTCTCTATCCCTTCTTAACCCATCTTTGACCATTTCTAACCCTTTATAACCTATTTTTAACCCCCTTCAAGCAGCCTTTGGCCATTTCTACCACTGTTATTCACATCTCTAACTCTTTGTAACCATTTGTGTCCATTTCTAATGCAGTATTGCACCTCTCTAACCCTTTTTCAACATGTGTCCATTTCTACCCCAGTTTTGCACTTCTCTAACCCTCATAAAGCCATTGTTTCCTCTTTCTAAACCATTTTTGCCCACTTTCAATGCCTTTTATGCCATTTTTTTTCCTTCTCTAAACAATTTTGTCAATTTCTAACCAATTTTCATCCTTTCTTTTTTCTTTTTCTGAACAATTTTTGTCCATTTCCAACCCATTTTAAGCTGTTTTTGACCATTTCTAACCTGTTTTTACTCACTTCTAAGTTATTTTATGTCTCTTTTGGCTATTTCCTGCCTTGTCTAGCTAAGCTCTTACCAGTTTTAAGTCATTTTTGCCCATTTCTTCCCATTTTCCACCAATCTAACACTTTTTAACCATTTGTGTCCATTCCTAACACAGTATTGCACCTCTCTAACCCTTTTTAAACATTTGTGTCCATTTCTACCCCAGTTTTGCACTTCTCTAACCCTCATAAAGCCATTGTTTCCTCTTTCTAAACCATTTTTGCCCACTTTCAACGCCTTTTATGCCATTTTTTTTCCTTCTCTAAACAATTTTGTCAATTTCTAACCAATTTTCATCCTTTCTTTTTTCTTTTTCTAAACAATTTTTGTCCATTTCCCACCCTTTGTAAGACAATTTTGACCATTTCTAACCTGTGTTTACTCACTTCTAAGTTATATTATGTCTCTTTTGGCTATTTCTTGCCTTGTCTAGCTAAGCTCTTACCAGTTTTAAGTCATTTTTGCCCATTTCTTCCCATTTTCCACCAATCTAACACTTTTTAACCATTTGTGTCCATTCCTAACACAGTATTGCACCTCTCTAACCCTTTTTAAACATATGTGTCCATTTCTACCCCAGTTTTGCACTTCTCTAACCCTCATAAAGCCATTGTTTCCTCTTTCTAAACCATTTTTGCCCACTTTCAACACCTTTTATGCCATTTTTTTTCCTTCTCTAAACAATTTTGTCAATTTCTAACCAATTTTCAGTCTTTCTTTTTCCTTTTCTAAACTATTTTTGCCTATTTTCCCTCCCATTTTAAGCCAATTTTGACCATTTCTAACCAATTTTTACTCACTTCGAACTCATTTTAAGTCATTTTTGTCTATTTCTAGCCTTGTCTAACAAAGCTTTTTTCCAGATTTAAGCCATTTTTGGCCATTTCTACCCCAGTTTTGCTCTTCTCTCATTATTGTTAAGCCGGTTTTGGCCGTTTCTAACCCAATTTTGCTCTTCTCTAAGAATTTTAAAGCCAATTTTGGCTATTTCTAATCCATTTCTGCCCAATTGCAACCAGTTTCAAGCCGTAGTTTTCCTTTCCTAACCCATTTTTGCACAACTCTAATAAATCTGGGCCCAATTTTGGCCATATCTAACCCATTTTTGGGCTTCTCTATCCCTTCTTAACCCATCTTTGACCAATTCTAACCCTTTATAACCTATTTTCAACCCCCTTCAAGCCGCCTTTGGACATTTCTTCCCATTTTCCACCAATCTAACACTTTTTAACCATTTGTGTCCATTCCTAACACAGTATTGCACCTCTCTAACTCTTTTTAAACATTTGTGTCCATTTCTACCCCAGTTTTGCACTTCTCTAACCCTCATAAAGCCATTGTTTCCTCTTTCTAAACCATTTTTTGCCCACTTTCAACGCCTTTTATGCCATTTTTTTCCTTCTCTAAACAATTTTGTCAATTTCTAACCAATTTTCATCCTTTCTTTTTTCTTTTTCTAAACAATTTTTGTCCATTTCCCACCCTTTGTAAGACAATTTTGACCATTTCTAACCTGTTTTTACTCACTTCTAAGTTATTTTATGTCTCTTTTGGCTATTTCTTGCCTTGTCTAGCTAAGCTCTTACCAGTTTTAAGTCATTTTTGCCCATTTCTTCCCATTTTCCACCAATCTAACACTTTTTAACCATTTGTGTCCATTCCTAACACAGTATTGCACCTCTCTAACCCTTTTTTAAACATATGTGTCCATTTCTACCCCAGTTTTGCACTTCTCTAACCCTCATAAAGCCATTGTTTCCTCTTTCTAAACCATTTTTGCCCACTTTCAACACCTTTTATGCCATTTTTTTCCTTCTCTAAACAATTTTGTCAATTTCTAACCAATTTTCAGTCTTTCTTTTTCCTTTTCTAAACTATTTTTGCCTATTTTCCCTCCCATTTTAAGCCAATTTTGACCATTTCTAACCAATTTTTACTCACTTCGAACTCATTTTAAGTCATTTTTGTCTATTTCTAGCCTTGTCTAACAAAGCTTTTTTCCAGATTTAAGCCATTTTTGGCCATTTCTACCCCAGTTTTGCTCTTCTCTCATTATTGTTAAGCCGGTTTTGGCCGTTTCTAACCCAATTTTGCTCTTCTCTAAGAATTTTAAAGCCAATTTTGGCTATTTCTAATCCATTTCTGCCCAATTGCAACCAGTTTCAAGCCGTAGTTTTCCTTTCCTAACCCATTTTTGCACCTGTCTAATAAATCTGGGCCCAATTTTGGCCATATCTAACCCATTTTTGGGCTTCTCTATCCCTTCTTAACCCATCTTTGACCAATTCTAACCCTTTATAACCTATTTTCAACCCCCTTCAAGCCACCTTTGGACATTTCTTCCCCTGTTTTCCACCAATCTAACACTTTTTAACCATTTGTGTCCATTCCTAACACAGTATTGCACCTCTCTAACTCTTTTTAAACATTTGTGTCCATTTCTACCCCAGTTTTGCACTTCTCTAACCCTCATAAAGCCATTGTTTCCTCTTTCTAAACCATTTTTGCCCACTTTCAACGCCTTTTATGCCATTTTTTTTCCTTCTCTAAACAATTTTGTCAATTTCTAACCAATTTTCATCCTTTCTTTTTTCTTTTTCTAAACAATTTTTGTCCATTTCCCACCCTTTGTAAGACAATTTTGACCATTTCTAACCTGTTTTTACTCACTTCTAAGTTATTTTATGTCTCTTTTGGCTATTTCTTGCCTTGTCTAGCTAAGCTCTTACCAGTTTTAAGTCATTTTTGCCCATTTCTTCCCATTTTCCACCAATCTAACACTTTTTAACCATTTGTGTCCATTCCTAACACAGTATTGCACCTCTCTAACTCTTTTTAAACATTTGTGTCCATTTCTACCCCAGTTTTGCACTTCTCTAACCCTCATAAAGCCATTGTTTCCTCTTTCTAAACCATTTTTGCCCACTTTCAACGCCTTTTATGCCATTTTTTTCCTCCTCTAAACAATTTTCTCAATCTCTAAGCAATTTTCAGCCTTTCTTTTTCCTTTTCTAAACTATTTTTGCCTGTTTTCCCTCCCTTTTTAAGCCAATTTTGACCATTTCTAACCAATTTTTACTCACTTCGAACTCATTTTAAGTCATTTTTGTCTATTTCTAGCCTTGTCTAACAAAGCTTTTTTCCAGATTTAAGCAATTTTTGGCCATTTCTACCCCAGTTTTGCTCTTCTCTCATCATTGTTAAGCCGGTTTTGGCCGTTTCTAACCCAATTTTTCTCTTCTCTAAGAATTTTAAAGCCAATTTTGGCTATTTCTAACCCATTTCTGCCCAATTGCAACCCGTTTCAAGCCGTAGTTTTCATTTTCTAACTCATTTTTGCACATCTCTAATAAATCTGGGCCCAATTTTGGCCATATCTAACCCATTTTTGGGCTTCTCTATCCCTTCTTAACCCATCTTTGACCATTTCTAACCCTTTATAACCTATTTTTAACCCCCTTCAAGCAGCCTTTGGCCATTTCTACCACTGTTATTCACATCTCTAACTCTTTGTAACCATTTGTGTCCATTTCTAATGCAGTATTGCACCTCTCTAACCCTTTTTCAACATGTGTCCATTTCTACCCCAGTTTTGCACTTCTCTAACCCTCATAAAGCCATTGTTTCCTCTTTCTAAACCATTTTTTGCCCACTTTCAATGCCTTTTATGCCATTTTTTTCCTTCTCTAAACAATTTTGTCAATTTCTAACCAATTTTCATCCTTTCTTTTTTCTTTTTCTAAACAATTTTTGTCCATTTCCAACCCATTTTAAGCTGTTTTTGACCATTTCTAACCTGTTTTTACTCACTTCTAAGTTATTTTATGTCTCTTTTGTCTATTTCTTGCCTTGTCTAGCTAAGCTCTTACCAGTTTTAAGTCATTTTTGCCCATTTCTTCCCATTTTCCACCAATCTAACACTTTTTAACCATTTGTGTCCATTCCTAACACAGTATTGCACCTCTTTAACCCTTTTTCAACATGTGACCATTTCTACCCCAGTTTTGCACTTCTCTAACCCTCATAAAGCCATTGTTTCCTCTTTCTAAACCATTTTTGCCCACTTTCAACGCCTTTTATGCCATTTTTTTCCTTCTCTAAACAATTTTGTCAATTTCTAACCAATTTTCATCCTTTCTTTTTTCTTTTTCTAAACAATTTTTGTCCATTTCCCACCCTTTGTAAGACAATTTTGACCATTTCTAACCTGTTTTTACTCACTTCTAAGTTATTTTATGTCTCTTTTGGCTATTTCCTGCCTTGTCTAGCTAAGCTCTTACCAGTTTTAAGTCATTTTTGCCCATTTCTTCCCATTTTCCACCAATCTAACACTTTTTAACCATTTGTGTCCATTCCTAACACAGTATTGCACCTCTCTAACCCTTTTTTCAACATGTGTCCATTTCTACCCCAGTTTTGCACTTCTCTAACCCTCATAAAGCCATTGTTTCCTCTTTCTAAACCATTTTTGCCCACTTTCAACACCTTTTATGCCATTTTTTTCCTTCTCTAAACAATTTTGTCAATTTCTAACCAATTTTCAGTCTTTCTTTTTCCTTTTCTAAACTATTTTTGCCTATTTTCCCTCCCATTTTAAGCCAATTTTGACCATTTCTAACCAATTTTTACTCACTTCGAACTCATTTTAAGTCATTTTTGTCTATTTCTAGCCTTGTCTAACAAAGCTTTTTTTCCAGATTTAAGCCATTTTTGGCCATTTCTACCCCAGTTTTGCTCTTCTCTCATTATTGTTAAGCCGGTTTTGGCCGTTTCTAACCCAATTTTGCTCTTCTCTAAGAATTTTAAAGCCAATTTTGGCTATTTCTAATCCATTTCTGCCCAATTGCAACCAGTTTCAAGCCGTAGTTTTCCTTTCCTAACCCATTTTTGCACCTGTCTAATAAATCTGGGCCCAATTTTGGCCATATCTAACCCATTTTTGGGCTTCTCTATCCCTTCTTAACCCATCTTTGACCAATTCTAACCCTTTATAACCTATTTTCAACCCCCTTCAAGCCGCCTTTGGACATTTCTTCCCCTGTTTTCCACCAATCTAACACTTTTTAACCATTTGTGTCCATTCCTAACACAGTATTGCACCTCTCTAACTCTTTTTAAACATTTGTGTCCATTTCTACCCCAGTTTTGCACTTCTCTAACCCTCATAAAGCCATTGTTTCCTCTTTCTAAACCATTTTTGCCCACTTTCAACGCCTTTTATGCCATTTTTTTTCCTTCTCTAAACAATTTTGTCAATTTCTAACCAATTTTCATCCTTTCTTTTTTCTTTTTCTAAACAATTTTTGTCCATTTCCCACCCTTTGTAAGACAATTTTGACCATTTCTAACCTGTGTTTACTCACTTCTAAGTTATATTATGTCTCTTTTGGCTATTTCTTGCCTTGTCTAGCTAAGCTCTTACCAGTTTTAAGTCATTTTTGCCCATTTCTTCCCATTTTCCACCAATCTAACACTTTTTAACCATTTGTGTCCATTCCTAACACAGTATTGCACCTCTCTAACCCTTTTTAAACATATGTGTCCATTTCTACCCCAGTTTTGCACTTCTCTAACCCTCATAAAGCCATTGTTTCCTCTTTCTAAACCATTTTTGTCCACTTTCAACACCTTTTATGCCATTTTTTTCCTTCTCTAAACAATTTTGTCAATTTCTAACCAATTTTCAGTCTTTCTTTTTCCTTTTCTAAACTATTTTTGCCTATTTTCCCTCCCATTTTAAGCCAATTTTGACCATTTCTAACCAATTTTTACTCACTTCGAACTCATTTTAAGTCATTTTTGTCTATTTCTAGCCTTGTCTAACAAAGCTTTTTTCCAGATTTAAGCCATTTTTGGCCATTTCTACCCCAGTTTTGCTCTTCTCTCATTATTGTTAAGCCGGTTTTGGCCGTTTCTAACCCAATTTTGCTCTTCTCTAAGAATTTTAAAGCCAATTTTGGCTATTTCTAACCCATTTCTGCCCAATTGCAACCAGTTTCAAGCCGTAGTTTTCCTTTCCTAACCCATTTTTGCACCTGTCTAATAAATCTGGGCCCAATTTTGGCCATATCTAACCCATTTTTGGGCTTCTCTATCCCTTCTTAACCCATCTTTGACCAATTCTAACCCTTTATAACCTATTTTCAACCCCCTTCAAGCCGCCTTTGGACATTTCTTCCCCTGTTTTCCACCAATCTAACACTTTTTAACCATTTGTGTCCATTCCTAACACAGTATTGCACCTCTCTAACCCTTTTTAAACATTTGTGTCCATTTCTACCCCAGTTTTGCACTTCTCTAACCCTCATAAAGCCATTGTTTCCTCTTTCTAAACCATTTTTGCCCACTTTCAACGCCTTTTATGCCATTTTTTTCCTTCTCTAAACAATTTTGTCAATTTCTAACCAATTTTCATCCTTTCTTTTTTCTTTTTCTAAACAATTTTTGTCCATTTCCCACCCTTTGTAAGACAATTTTGACCATTTCTAACCTGTTTTTACTCACTTCTAAGTTATTTTATGTCTCTTTTGGCTATTTCCTGCCTTGTCTAGCTAAGCTCTTACCAGTTTTAAGTCATTTTTGCCCATTTCTTCCCATTTTCCACCAATCTAACACTTTTTAAACATTTGTGTCCATTCCTAACACAGTATTGCACCTCTCTAACTCTTTTTAAACATTTGTGTCCATTTCTACCCCAGTTTTGCACTTCTCTAACCCTCATAAAGCCATTGTTTCCTCTTTCTAAACCATTTTTGCCCACTTTCAACGCCTTTTATGCCATTTTTTTCCTCCTCTAAACAATTTTCTCAATCTCTAAGCAATTTTCAGCCTTTCTTTTTCCTTTTCTAAACTATTTTTGCCTGTTTTCCCTCCATTTTTAAGCCAATTTTGACCATTTCTAACCAATTTTTACTCACTTCGAACTCATTTTAAGTCATTTTTGTCTATTTCTAGCCTTGTCTAACAAAGCTTTTTTCCAGATTTAAGCCATTTTTGGCCATTTCTACCCCAGTTTTGCTCTTCTCTCATCATTGTTAAGCCGGTTTTGGCCGTTTCTAACCCAATTTTGCTCTTCTCTAAGAATTTTAAAGCCAATTTTGGCTATTTCTAACCCATTTCTGCCCAATTGCAACCCGTTTCAAGCCGTAGTTTTCATTTTCTAACTCATTTTTGCACATCTCTAATAAATCTGGGCCCAATTTTGGCCATATCTAACCCATTTTTGGGCTTCTCTATCCCTTCTTAACCCATCTTTGACCATTTCTAACCCTTTATAACCTATTTTTAACCCCCTTCAAGCAGCCTTTGGCCATTTCTACCACTGTTATTCACCTCTCTAACTCTTTGTAACCATTTGTGTCCATTTCTAATGCAGTATTGCACCTCTCTAACCCTTTTTCAACATGTGTCCATTTCTACCCCAGTTTTGCACTTCTCTAACCCTCATAAAGCCATTGTTTCCTCTTTCTAAACCATTTTTGCCCACTTTCAACGCCTTTTATGCCATTTTTTTCCTTCTCTAAACAATTTTGTCAATTTCTAACCAATTTTCATCCTTTCTTTTTTCTTTTTCTAAACAATTTTTGTCCATTTCCAACCCATTTTAAGCTGTTTTTGACCATTTCTAACCTGTTTTTACTCACTTCTAAGTTATTTTATGTCTCTTTTGTCTATTTCTTGCCTTGTCTAGCTAAGCTCTTACCAGTTTTAAGTCATTTTTGCCCATTTCTTCCCATTTTCCACCAATCTAACACTTTTTAACCATTTGTGTCCATTCCTAACACAGTATTGCACCTCTTTAACCCTTTTTCAACATGTGACCATTTCTACCCCAGTTTTGCACTTCTCTAACCCTCATAAAGCCATTGTTTCCTCTTTCTAAACCATTTTTGCCCACTTTCAACGCCTTTTATGCCATTTTTTTCCTTCTCTAAACAATTTTGTCAATTTCTAACCAATTTTCATCCTTTCTTTTTTCTTTTTCTAAACAATTTTTGTCCATTTCCCACCCTTTGTAAGACAATTTTGACCATTTCTAACCTGTTTTTACTCACTTCTAAGTTATTTTATGTCTCTTTTGGCTATTTCTTGCCTTGTCTAGCTAAGCTCTTACCAGTTTTAAGTCATTTTTGCCCATTTCTTCCCATTTTCCACCAATCTAACACTTTTTAACCATTTGTGTCCATTCCTAACACAGTATTGCACCTCTCTAACTCTTTTTAAACATTTGTGTCCATTTCTACCCCAGTTTTGCACTTCTCTAACCCTCATAAAGCCATTGTTTCCTCTTTCTAAACCATTTTTGCCCACTTTCAACGCCTTTTATGCCATTTTTTTTCCTCCTCTAAACAATTTTCTCAATCTCTAAGCAATTTTCAGCCTTTCTTTTTCCTTTTCTAAACTATTTTTGCCTGTTTTCCCTCCCTTTTTAAGCCAATTTTGACCATTTCTAACCAATTTTTACTCACTTCGAACTCATTTTAAGTCATTTTTGTCTATTTCTAGCCTTGTCTAACAAAGCTTTTTTCCAGATTTAAGCCATTTTTGGCCATTTCTACCCCAGTTTTGCTCTTCTCTCATCATTGTTAAGCCGGTTTTGGCCGTTTCTAACCCAATTTTGCTCTTCTCTAAGAATTTTAAAGCCAATTTTGGCTATTTCTAACCCATTTCTGCCCAATTGCAACCCGTTTCAAGCCGTAGTTTTCATTTTCTAACTCATTTTTGCACATCTCTAATAAATCTGGGCCCAATTTTGGCCATATCTAACCCATTTTTGGGCTTCTCTATCCCTTCTTAACCCATCTTTGACCATTTCTAACCCTTTATAACCTATTTTTAACCCCCTTCAAGCAGCCTTTGGCCATTTCTACCACTGTTATTCACATCTCTAACTCTTTGTAACCATTTGTGTCCATTTCTAATGCAGTATTGCACCTCTCTAACCCTTTTTCAACATGTGTCCATTTCTACCCCAGTTTTGCACTTCTCTAACCCTCATAAAGCCATTGTTTCCTCTTTCTAAACCATTTTTGCCCACTTTCAACGCCTTTTATGCCATTTTTTTCCTTCTCTAAACAATTTTGTCAATTTCTAACCAATTTTCATCCTTTCTTTTTTCTTTTTCTAAACAATTTTTGTCCATTTCCCACCCTTTGTAAGACAATTTTGACCATTTCTAACCTGTTTTTACTCACTTCTAAGTTATTTTATGTCTCTTTTGGCTATTTCTTGCCTTGTCTAGCTAAGCTCTTACCAGTTTTAAGTCATTTTTGCCCATTTCTTCCCATTTTCCACCAATCTAACACTTTTTAACCATTTGTGTCCATTCCTAACACAGTATTGCACCTCTCTAACCCTTTTTAAACATATGTGTCCATTTCTACCCCAGTTTTGCACTTCTCTAACCCTCATAAAGCCATTGTTTCCTCTTTCTAAACCATTTTTGCCCACTTTCAACGCCTTTTATGCCATTTTTTTCCTTCTCTAAACAATTTTGTCAATTTCTAACCAATTTTCAGTCTTTCTTTTTCCTTTTCTAATCTATTTTTGCCTATTTTCCCTCCCATTTTAAGCCAATTTTGACCATTTCTAACCAATTTTTACTCACTTCGAACTCATTTTAAGTCATTTTTGTCTATTTCTAGCCTTGTCTAACAAAGCTTTTTTCCAGATTTAAGCCATTTTTGGCCATTTCTACCCCAGTTTTGCTCTTCTCTCATTATTGTTAAGCCGGTTTTGGCCGTTTCTAACCCAATTTTTCTCTTCTCTAAGAATTTTAAAGCCAATTTTGGCTATTTCTAATCCTTTTCTGCCCAATTGCATCCCGTTTCAAGCCGTAGTTTTCATTTTCTAACTCATTTTTGCACATCTCTAATAAATCTGGGCCCAATTTTGGCCATATCTAACCCATTTTTGGGCTTCTCTATCCCTTCTTAACCCATCTTTGACCAATTCTAACCCTTTATAACCTATTTTCAACCCCCTTCAAGCCGCCTTTGGACATTTCTTCCCCTGTTTTCCACCAATCTAACCCTTTTTAACCATTTGTGTCCCATTCCTAACACAGTATTGCACCTCTCTAACCCTTTTTAAACATATGTGTCCATTTCTACCCCAGTTTTGCACTTCTCTAACCCTCATAAAGTCATTGTTTCCTCTTTCTAAACCATTTTTGCCCACTTTCAATGCCTTTTATGCCATTTTGTTCCTTCTCTAAACAATTTTGTCAATTTCTAACCAATTTTCAGCCTTTCTTTTTCCTTTTCTAAACTATTTTTGCTCATTTCCAACCCATTTTAAGCCGTTTTTGACCATTTCTAACCTGTTTTTACTCACTTCTAAGTTATTTTATGTCTCTTTTGGCTATTTCTTGCCTTGTCTAGCTAAACTCTTACCAGTTTTAAGTCATTTTTGCCCATTTCTTCCCATTTTCCACCAATCTAACACTTTTTAACCATTTGTGTCCATTCCTAACACAGTATTGCACCTCTCTAACTCTTTTTAAACATTTGTGTCCATTTCTACCCCAGTTTTGCACTTCTCTAACCCTCATAAAGCCATTGTTTCCTCTTTCTAAACCATTTTTGCCCACTTTCAACGCCTTTTATGCCATTTTTTCCTTCTCTAAACAATTTTGTCAATTTCTAACCAATTTTCATCCTTTCTTTTTTCTTTTTCTAAACAATTTTTGTCCATTTCCCACCCTTTGTAAGACAATTTTGACCATTTCTAACCTGTTTTTACTCACTTCTAAGTTATTTTATGTCTCTTTTGGCTATTTCTTGCCTTGTCTAGCTAAGCTCTTACCAGTTTTAAGTCATTTTTGCCCATTTCTTCCCATTTTCCACCAATCTAACACTTTTTAACCATTTGTGTCCATTCCTAACACAGTATTGCACCTCTCTAACTCTTTTTAAACATTTGTGTCCATTTCTACCCCAGTTTTGCACTTCTCTAACCCTCATAAAGCCATTGTTTCCTCTTTCTAAACCATTTTTGCCCACTTTCAACGCCTTTTATGCCATTTTTTTCCTCCTCTAAACAATTTTCTCAATCTCTAAGCAATTTTCAGCCTTTCTTTTTCCTTTTCTAAACTATTTTTGCCTGTTTTCCCTCCCTTTTTAAGCCAATTTTGACCATTTCTAACCAATTTTTACTCACTTCGAACTCATTTTAAGTCATTTTTGTCTATTTCTAGCCTTGTCTAACAAAGCTTTTTTCCAGATTTAAGCCATTTTTGGCCATTTCTACCCCAGTTTTGCTCTTCTCTCATCATTGTTAAGCCGGTTTTGGCCGTTTCTAACCCAATTTTGCTCTTCTCTAAGAATTTTAAAGCCAATTTTGGCTATTTCTAATCCTTTTCTGCCCAATTGCAACCCGTTTCAAGCCGTAGTTTTCATTTTCTAACTCATTTTTGCACATCTCTAATAAATCTGGGCCCAATTTTGGCCATATCTAACCCATTTTTGGGCTTCTCTATCCCTTCTTAACCCATCTTTGACCATTTCTAACCCTTTATAACCTATTTTTAACCCCCTTCAAGCAGCCTTTGGCCATTTCTACCACTGTTATTCACATCTCTAACTCTTTGTAACCATTTGTGTCCATTTCTAATGCAGTATTGCACCTCTCTAACTCTTTTTAAACATTTGTGTCCATTTCTACCCCAGTTTTGCACTTCTCTAACCCTCATAAAGCCATTGTTTCCTCTTTCTAAACCATTTTTGCCCACTTTCAACGCCTTTTATGCCATTTTTTTCCTTCTCTAAACAATTTTGTCAATTTCTAACCAATTTTCATCCTTTCTTTTTTCTTTTTCTAAACAATTTTTGTCCATTTCCAACCCATTTTAAGCTGTTTTTGACCATTTCTAACCTGTTTTTACTCACTTCTAAGTTATTTTATGTCTCTTTTGGCTATTTCTTGCCTTGTCTAGCTATGCTCTTACCAGTTTTAAGTCATTTTTGCCCATTTCCTCCCATTTTCCACCAATCTAACACTTTTTAACCATTTGTGTCCATTTCTAACGCAGTATTGCACCTCTCTAACCCTTTTTCAACATGTGTCCATTTCTACCCCAGTTTTGCACTTCTCTAACCCTCATAAAGCCATTGTTTCCTCTTTCTAAACCATTTTTGCCCACTTTCAACGCCTTTTATGCCATTTTTTTCCTTCTCTAAACAATTTTGTCAATTTCTAACCAATTTTCATCCTTTCTTTTTTCTTTTTCTAAACAATTTTTGTCCATTTCCCACCCTTTGTAAGACAATTTTGACCATTTCTAACCTGTTTTTACTCACTTCTAAGTTATTTTATGTCTCTTTTGGCTATTTCTTGCCTTGTCTAGCTAAGCTCTTACCAGTTTTAAGTCATTTTTGCCCATTTCTTCCCATTTTCCACCAATCTAACACTTTTTAACCATTTGTGTCCATTCCTAACACAGTATTGCACCTCTCTAACTCTTTTTAAACATTTGTGTCCATTTCTACCCCAGTTTTGCACTTCTCTAACCCTCATAAAGCCATTGTTTCCTCTTTCTAAACCATTTTTGCCCACTTTCAACACCTTTTATGCCATTTTTTTCCTTCTCTAAACAATTTTCTCAATCTCTAAGCAATTTTCAGCCTTTCTTTTTCCTTTTCTAAACTATTTTTGCCTGTTTTCCCTCCCTTTTTAAGCCAATTTTGACCATTTCTAACCAATTTTTACTCACTTCGAACTCATTTTAAGTCATTTTTGTCTATTTCTAGCCTTGTCTAACAAAGCTTTTTTCCAGATTTAAGCCATTTTTGGCCATTTCTACCCCAGTTTTGCTCTTCTCTCATCATTGTTAAGCCGGTTTTGGCCGTTTCTAACCCAATTTTGCTCTTCTCTAAGAATTTTAAAGCCAATTTTGGCTATTTCTAACCCATTTCTGCCCAATTGCAACCCGTTTCAAGCCGTAGTTTTCATTTTCTAACTCATTTTTGCACATCTCTAATAAATCTGGGCCCAATTTTGGCCATATCTAACCCATTTTTGGGCTTCTCTATCCCTTCTTAACCCATCTTTGACCATTTCTAACCCTTTATAACCTATTTTTAACCCCCTTCAAGCAGCCTTTGGCCATTTCTACCACTGTTATTCACCTCTCTAACTCTTTGTAACCATTTGTGTCCATTTCTAATGCAGTATTGCACCTCTCTAACCCTTTTTCAACATGTGTCCATTTCTACCCCAGTTTTGCACTTCTCTAACCCTCATAAAGCCATTGTTTCCTCTTTCTAAACCATTTTTGCCCACTTTCAATGCCTTTTATGCCATTTTTTTCCTTCTCTAAACAATTTTGTCAATTTCTAACCAATTTTCATCCTTTCTTTTTTCTTTTTCTAAACAATTTTTGTCCATTTCCAACCCATTTTAAGCTGTTTTTGACCATTTCTAACCTGTTTTTACTCACTTCTAAGTTATTTTATGTCTCTTTTGTCTATTTCTTGCCTTGTCTAGCTAAGCTCTTACCAGTTTTAAGTCATTTTTGCCCATTTCTTCCCATTTTCCACCAATCTAACACTTTTTAACCATTTGTGTCCATTCCTAACACAGTATTGCACCTCTTTAACCCTTTTTTCAACATGTGACCATTTCTACCCCAGTTTTGCACTTCTCTAACCCTCATAAAGCCATTGTTTCCTCTTTCTAAACCATTTTTGCCCACTTTCAACGCCTTTTATGCCATTTTTTTCCTTCTCTAAACAATTTTGTCAATTTCTAACCAATTTTCATCCTTTCTTTTTTCTTTTTCTAAACAATTTTTGTCCATTTCCCACCCTTTGTAAGACAATTTTGACCATTTCTAACCTGTTTTTACTCACTTCTAAGTTATTTTATGTCTCTTTTGGCTATTTCTTGCCTTGTCTAGCTAAGCTCTTACCAGTTTTAAGTCATTTTTGCCCATTTCTTCCCATTTTCCACCAATCTAACACTTTTTAACCATTTGTGTCCATTCCTAACACAGTATTGCACCTCTCTAACTCTTTTTAAACATTTGTGTCCATTTCTACCCCAGTTTTGCACTTCTCTAACCCTCATAAAGCCATTGTTTCCTCTTTCTAAACCATTTTTGCCCACTTTCAACGCCTTTTATGCCATTTTTTTCCTCCTCTAAACAATTTTCTCAATCTCTAAGCAATTTTCAGCCTTTCTTTTTCCTTTTCTAAACTATTTTTGCCTGTTTTCCCTCCCTTTTTAAGCCAATTTTGACCATTTCTAACCAATTTTTACTCACTTCGAACTCATTTTAAGTCATTTTTGTCTATTTCTAGCCTTGTCTAACAAAGCTTTTTTCCAGATTTAAGCCATTTTTGGCCATTTCTACCCCAGTTTTGCTCTTCTCTCATCATTGTTAAGCCGGTTTTGGCCGTTTCTAACCCAATTTTGCTCTTCTCTAAGAATTTTAAAGCCAATTTTGGCTATTTCTAACCCATTTCTGCCCAATTGCAACCCGTTTCAAGCCGTAGTTTTCATTTTCTAACTCATTTTTGCACATCTCTAATAAATCTGGGCCCAATTTTGGCCATATCTAACCCATTTTTGGGCTTCTCTATCCCTTCTTAACCCATCTTTGACCATTTCTAACCCTTTATAACCTATTTTTAACCCCCTTCAAGCAGCCTTTGGCCATTTCTACCACTGTTATTCACATCTCTAACTCTTTGTAACCATTTGTGTCCATTTCTAATGCAGTATTGCACCTCTCTAACCCTTTTTCAACATGTGTCCATTTCTACCCCAGTTTTGCACTTCTCTAACCCTCATAAAGCCATTGTTTCCTCTTTCTAAACCATTTTTGCCCACTTTCAACGCCTTTTATGCCATTTTTTTCCTTCTCTAAACAATTTTGTCAATTTCTAACCAATTTTCATCCTTTCTTTTTTCTTTTTCTAAACAATTTTTGTCCATTTCCAACCCATTTTAAGCTGTTTTTGACCATTTCTAACCTGTTTTTACTCACTTCTAAGTTATTTTATGTCTCTTTTGGCTATTTCTTGCCTTGTCTAGCTATGCTCTTACCAGTTTTAAGTCATTTTTGCCCATTTCCTCCCATTTTCCACCAATCTAACACTTTTTAACCATTTGTGTCCATTTCTAATGCAGTATTGCACCTCTCTAACCCTTTTTCAACATGTGTCCATTTCTACCCCAGTTTTGCACTTCTCTAACCCTCATAAAGCCATTGTTTCCTCTTTCTAAACCATTTTTGCCCACTTTCAACGCCTTTTATGCCACTTTTTTCCTTCTCTAAACAATTTTGTCAATTTCTAACCAATTTTCATCCTTTCTTTTTTCTTTTTCTAAACAATTTTTGTCCATTTCCCACCCTTTGTAAGACAATTTTGACCATTTCTAACCTGTTTTTACTCACTTCTAAGTTATTTTATGTCTCTTTTGGCTATTTCTTGCCTTGTCTAGCTAAGCTCTTACCAGTTTTAAGTCATTTTTGCCCATTTCTTCCCATTTTCCACCAATCTAACTCTTTGTAACCATTTGTGTCCATTTCTAACACAGTATTGCACCTCTCTAACCCTTTTTAAACATATGTGTCCATTTCTACCCCAGTTTTGCACTTCTCTAACCCTCATAAAGCCATTGTTTCCTCTTTCTAAACCATTTTTGCCCACTTTCAATGCCTTTTATGCCATTTTTTTCCTTCTCTAAACAATTTTGTCAATTTCTAACCAATTTTCAGTCTTTCTTTTTCCTTTTCTAATCTATTTTTGCCTATTTTCCCTCCCATTTTAAGCCAATTTTGACCATTTCTAACCAATTTTTACTCACTTCGAACTCATTTTAAGTCATTTTTGTCTATTTCTAGCCTTGTCTAACAAAGCTTTTTTCCAGATTTAAGCCATTTTTGGCCATTTCTACCCCAGTTTTGCTCTTCTCTCATTATTGTTAAGCCGGTTTTGGCCGTTTCTAACCCAATTTTGCTCTTCTCTAAGAATTTTAAAGCCAATTTTGGCTATTTCTAACCCATTTCTGCCCAATTGCAACCCGTTTCAAGCCGTAGTTTTCATTTTCTAACTCATTTTTGCACATCTCTAATAAATCTGGGCCCAATTTTGGCCATATCTAACCCATTTTTGGGCTTCTCTATCCCTTCT
The DNA here is from genome assembly GCF_012275295.1 of Melopsittacus undulatus. Classification (NCBI taxonomy): domain Eukaryota; kingdom Metazoa; phylum Chordata; class Aves; order Psittaciformes; family Psittaculidae; genus Melopsittacus; species Melopsittacus undulatus. The sequence goes on from NW_022994611.1 coordinate 183,323, forward strand.
TAACCCATCTTTGACCATTTCTAACCCTTTATAACCTATTTTTAACCCCCTTCAAGCAGCCTTTGGCCATTTCTACCACTGTTATTCACCTCTCTAACTCTTTGTAACCATTTGTGTCCATTTCTAATGCAGTATTGCACCTCTCTAACCCTTTTTCAACATGTGTCCATTTCTACCCCAGTTTTGCACTTCTCTAACCCTCATAAAGCCATTGTTTCCTCTTTCTAAACCATTTTTGCCCACTTTCAACGCCTTTTATGCCATTTTTTTCCTTCTCTAAACAATTTTGTCAATTTCTAACCAATTTTCATCCTTTCTTTTTTCTTTTTCTAAACAATTTTTGTCCATTTCCAACCCATTTTAAGCTGTTTTTGACCATTTCTAACCTGTTTTTACTCACTTCTAAGTTATTTTATGTCTCTTTTGGCTATTTCTTGCCTTGTCTAGCTATGCTCTTACCAGTTTTAAGTCATTTTTGCCCATTTCCTCCCATTTTCCACCAATCTAACACTTTTTAACCATTTGTGTCCATTTCTAATGCAGTATTGCACCTCTCTAACCCTTTTTCAACATGTGTCCATTTCTACCCCAGTTTTGCACTTCTCTAACCCTCATAAAGCCATTGTTTCCTCTTTCTAAACCATTTTTGCCCACTTTCAACGCCTTTTATGCCATTTTTTTTCCTTCTCTAAACAATTTTGTCAATTTCTAACCAATTTTCATCCTTTCTTTTTTCTTTTTCTAAACAATTTTTGTCCATTTCCCACCCTTTGTAAGACAATTTTGACCATTTCTAACCTGTTTTTACTCACTTCTAACTTATTTTATGTCTCTTTTGGCTATTTCTTGCCTTGTCTAGCTATGCTCTTACCAGTTTTAAGTCATTTTTGCCCATTTCTTCCCATTTTCCACCAATCTAACACTTTTTAACCATTTGTGTCCATTCCTAACACAGTATTGCACCTCTCTAACCCTTTTTCAACATGTGTCCATTTCTACCCCAGTTTTGCACTTCTCTAACCCTCATAAAGCCATTGTTTCCTCTTTCTAAACCATTTTTGCCCACTTTCAACGCCTTTTATGCCATTTTTTTCCTTCTCTAAACAATTTTGTCAATTTCTAACCAATTTTCATCCTTTCTTTTTTCTTTTTCTAAACAATTTTTGTCCATTTCCCACCCTTTGTAAGACAATTTTGACCATTTCTAACCTGTTTTTACTCACTTCTAAGTTATTTTATGTCTCTTTTGGCTATTTCTTGCCTTGTCTAGCTAAGCTCTTACCAGTTTTAAGTCATTTTTGCCCATTTCTTCCCATTTTCCACCAATCTAACACTTTTTAACCATTTGTGTCCATTCCTAACACAGTATTGCACCTCTCTAACCCTTTTTAAACATATGTGTCCATTTCTACCCCAGTTTTGCACTTCTCTAACCCTCATAAAGCCATTGTTTCCTCTTTCTAAACCATTTTTGCCCACTTTCAACACCTTTTATGCCATTTTTTTCCTTCTCTAAACAATTTTGTCAATTTCTAACCAATTTTCAGTCTTTCTTTTTCCTTTTCTAATCTATTTTTGCCTATTTTCCCTCCCATTTTAAGCCAATTTTGACCATTTCTAACCAATTTTTACTCACTTCGAACTCATTTTAAGTCATTTTTGTCTATTTCTAGCCTTGTCTAACAAAGCTTTTTTCCAGATTTAAGCCATTTTTGGCCATTTCTACCCCAGTTTTGCTCTTCTCTCATTATTGTTAAGCCGGTTTTGGCCGTTTCTAACCCAATTTTGCTCTTCTCTAAGAATTTTAAAGCCAATTTTGGCTATTTCTAACCCATTTCTGCCCAATTGCAACCCGTTTCAAGCCGTAGTTTTCATTTTCTAACTCATTTTTGCACATCTCTAATAAATCTGGGCCCAATTTTGGCCATATCTAACCCATTTTTGGGCTTCTCTATCCCTTCTTAACCCATCTTTGACCATTTCTAACCCTTTATAACCTATTTTTAACCCCCTTCAAGCAGCCTTTGGCCATTTCTACCACTGTTATTCACATCTCTAACTCTTTGTAACCATTTGTGTCCATTTCTAATGCAGTATTGCACCTCTCTAACCCTTTTTCAACATGTGTCCATTTCTACCCCAGTTTTGCACTTCTCTAACCCTCATAAAGCCATTGTTTCCTCTTTCTAAACCATTTTTGCCCACTTTCAATGCCTTTTATGCCATTTTTTTCCTTCTCTAAACAATTTTGTCAATTTCTAACCAATTTTCATCCTTTCTTTTTTCTTTTCCTAAACAATTTTTGTCCATTTCCAACCCATTTTAAGCTGTTTTTGACCATTTCTAACCTGTTTTTACTCACTTCTAAGTTATTTTATGTCTCTTTTGGCTATTTCTTGCCTTGTCTAGCTATGCTCTTACCAGTTTTAAGTCATTTTTGCCCATTTCCTCCCATTTTCCACCAATCTAACACTTTTTAACCATTTGTGTCCATTTCTAATGCAGTATTGCACCTCTCTAACCCTTTTTCAACATGTGTCCATTTCTACCCCAGTTTTGCACTTCTCTAACCCTCATAAAGCCATTGTTTCCTCTTTCTAAACCATTTTTGCCCACTTTCAACGCCTTTTATGCCATTTTTTTCCTTCTCTAAACAATTTTGTCAATTTCTAACCAATTTTCATCCTTTCTTTTTTCTTTTTCTAAACAATTTTTGTCCATTTCCCACCCTTTGTAAGACAATTTTGACCATTTCTAACCTGTTTTTACTCACTTCTAAGTTATTTTATGTCTCTTTTGGCTATTTCTTGCCTTGTCTAGCTATGCTCTTACCAGTTTTAAGTCATTTTTGCCCATTTCTTCCCATTTTCCACCAATCTAACACTTTTTAACCATTTGTGTCCATTCCTAACACAGTATTGCACCTCTCTAACCCTTTTTCAACATGTGTCCATTTCTACCCCAGTTTTGCACTTCTCTAACCCTCATAAAGCCATTGTTTCCTCTTTCTAAACCATTTTTGCCCACTTTCAACGCCTTTTATGCCATTTTTTTCCTTCTCTAAACAATTTTGTCAATTTCTAACCAATTTTCATCCTTTCTTTTTTCTTTTTCTAAACAATTTTTGTCCATTTCCCACCCTTTGTAAGACAATTTTGACCATTTCTAACCTGTTTTTACTCACTTCTAAGTTATTTTATGTCTCTTTTGGCTATTTCTTGCCTTGTCTAGCTAAGCTCTTACCAGTTTTAAGTCATTTTTGCCCATTTCTTCCCATTTTCCACCAATCTAACACTTTTTAACCATTTGTGTCCATTCCTAACACAGTATTGCACCTCTCTAACCCTTTTTAAACATATGTGTCCATTTCTACCCCAGTTTTGCACTTCTCTAACCCTCATAAAGCCATTGTTTCCTCTTTCTAAACCATTTTTGCCCACTTTCAACGCCTTTTATGCCATTTTTTTCCTCCTCTAAACAATTTTCTCAATCTCTAAGCAATTTTCAGCCTTTCTTTTTCCTTTTCTAAACTATTTTTGCCTGTTTTCCCTCCCTTTTTAAGCCAATTTTGACCATTTCTAACCAATTTTTACTCACTTCGAACTCATTTTAAGTCATTTTTGTCTATTTCTAGCCTTGTCTAACAAAGCTTTTTTCCAGATTTAAGCCATTTTTGGCCATTTCTACCCCAGTTTTGCTCTTCTCTCATTATTGTTAAGCCGGTTTTGGCCGTTTCTAACCCAATTTTTCTCTTCTCTAAGAATTTTAAAGCCAATTTTGGCTATTTCTAATCCTTTTCTGCCCAATTGCAACCCGTTTCAAGCCGTAGTTTTCATTTTCTAACTCATTTTTGCACATCTCTAATAAATCTGGGCCCAATTTTGGCCATATCTAACCCATTTTTGGGCTTCTCTATCCCTTCTTAACCCATCTTTGACCAATTCTAACCCTTTATAACCTATTTTCAACCCCCTTCAAGCCGCCTTTGGACATTTCTTCCCCTGTTTTCCACCAATCTAACCCTTTTTAACCATTTGTGTCCATTCCTAACCCAGTATTGCACCTCTCTAACCCTTTTTAAATATTTGTGTCCATTTCTACCCCAGTTTTGCACTTCTCTAACCCTCATAAAGTCATTGTTTCCTCTTTCTAAACCATTTTTGCCCACTTTCAATGCCTTTTATGCCATTTTGTTCCTTCTCTAAACAATTTTGTCAATTTCTAACCAATTTTCAGCCTTTCTTTTTCCTTTTCTAAACTATTTTTGCTCATTTCCAACCCATTTTAAGCCGTTTTTGACCATTTCTAACCTGTTTTTACTCACTTCTAAGTTATTTTATGTCTCTTTTGGCTATTTCTTGCCTTGTCTAGCTAAACTCTTACCAGTTTTAAGTCATTTTTGCCCATTTCTTCCCATTTTCCACCAATCTAACACTTTTTAACCATTTGTGTCCATTCCTAACACAGTATTGCACCTCTCTAACTCTTTTTAAACATTTGTGTCCATTTCTACCCCAGTTTTGCACTTCTCTAACCCTCATAAAGCCATTGTTTCCTCTTTCTAAACCATTTTTGCCCACTTTCAACGCCTTTTATGCCATTTTTTTTCCTCCTCTAAACAATTTTCTCAATCTCTAAGCAATTTTCAGCCTTTCTTTTTCCTTTTCTAAACTATTTTTGCCTGTTTTCCCTCCATTTTTAAGCCAATTTTGACCATTTCTAACCAATTTTTACTCACTTCGAACTCATTTTAAGTCATTTTTGTCTATTTCTAGCCTTGTCTAACAAAGCTTTTTTCCAGATTTAAGCCATTTTTGGCCATTTCTACCCCAGTTTTGCTCTTCTCTCATTATTGTTAAGCCGGTTTTGGCCGTTTCTAACCCAATTTTGCTCTTCTCTAAGAATTTTAAAGCCAATTTTGGCTATTTCTAATCCATTTCTGCCCAATTGCAACCAGTTTCAAGCCGTAGTTTTCCTTTCCTAACCCATTTTTGCACCTGTCTAATAAATCTGGGCCCAATTTTGGCCATATCTAACCCATTTTTGGGCTTCTCTATCCCTTCTTAACCCATCTTTGACCAATTCTAACCCTTTATAACCTATTTTCAACCCCCTTCAAGCCGCCTTTGGACATTTCTTCCCCTGTTTTCCAACAATCTAACACTTTTTAACCATTTGTGTCCATTCCTAACACAGTATTGCACCTCTCTAACTCTTTTTAAACATTTGTGTCCATTTCTAATGCAGTATTGCACCTCTCTAACCCTTTTTCAACATGTGTCCATTTCTACCCCAGTTTTGCACTTCTCTAACCCTCATAAAGCCATTGTTTCCTCTTTCTAAACCATTTTTGCCCACTTTCAACGCCTTTTATGCCATTTTTTTCCTTCTCTAAACAATTTTGTCAATTTCTAACCAATTTTCATCCTTTCTTTTTTCTTTTTCTAAACAATTTTTGTCCATTTCCCACCCTTTGTAAGACAATTTTGACCATTTCTAACCTGTTTTTACTCACTTCTAAGTTATTTTATGTCTCTTTTGGCTATTTCTTGCCTTGTCTAGCTAAGCTCTTACCAGTTTTAAGTCATTTTTGCCCATTTCTTCCCATTTTCCACCAATCTAACACTTTTTAACCATTTGTGTCCATTCCTAACACAGTATTGCACCTCTCTAACTCTTTTTAAACATTTGTGTCCATTTCTACCCCAGTTTTGCACTTCTCTAACCCTCATAAAGCCATTGTTTCCTCTTTCTAAACCATTTTTGCCCACTTTCAACGCCTTTTATGCCATTTTTTTCCTCCTCTAAACAATTTTCTCAATCTCTAAGCAATTTTCAGCCTTTCTTTTTCCTTTTCTAAACTATTTTTGCCTGTTTTCCCTCCCTTTTTAAGCCAATTTTGACCATTTCTAACCAATTTTTACTCACTTCGAACTCATTTTAAGTCATTTTTGTCTATTTCTAGCCTTGTCTAACAAAGCTTTTTTCCAGATTTAAGCCATTTTTGGCCATTTCTACCCCAGTTTTGCTCTTCTCTCATCATTGTTAAGCCGGTTTTGGCCGTTTCTAACCCAATTTTGCTCTTCTCTAAGAATTTTAAAGCCAATTTTGGCTATTTCTAACCCATTTCTGCCCAATTGCAACCCGTTTCAAGCCGTAGTTTTCATTTTCTAACTCATTTTTGCACATCTCTAATAAATCTGGGCCGAATTTTGGCCATATCTAACCCATTTTTGGGCTTCTCTATCCCTTCTTAACCCATCTTTGACCATTTCTAACCCTTTATAACCTATTTTTAACCCCCTTCAAGCAGCCTTTGGCCATTTCTACCACTGTTATTCACATCTCTAACTCTTTGTAACCATTTGTGTCCATTTCTAATGCAGTATTGCACCTCTCTAACCCTTTTTCAACATGTGTCCATTTCTACCCCAGTTTTGCACTTCTCTAACCCTCATAAAGCCATTGTTTCCTCTTTCTAAACCATTTTTGCCCACTTTCAATGCCTTTTATGCCATTTTTTTCCTTCTCTAAACAATTTTGTCAATTTCTAACCAATTTTCATCCTTTCTTTTTTCTTTTTCTAAACAATTTTTGTCCATTTCCAACCCATTTTAAGCTGTTTTTGACCATTTCTAACCTGTTTTTACTCACTTCTAAGTTATTTTATGTCTCTTTTGGCTATTTCTTGCCTTGTCTAGCTATGCTCTTACCAGTTTTAAGTCATTTTTGCCCATTTTCCCTCCCATTTTCCACCAATCTAACACTTTTTAACCATTTGTGTCCATTCCTAACACAGTATTGCACCTCTCTAACCCTTTTTCAACATGTGTCCATTTCTACCCCAGTTTTGCACTTCTCTAACCCTCATAAAGCCATTGTTTCCTCTTTCTAAACCATTTTTGCCCACTTTCAACGCCTTTTATGCCATTTTTTTCCTTCTCTAAACAATTTTGTCAATTTCTAACCAATTTTCAGCCTTTCTTTTTTCTTTTTCTAAACAATTTTTGTCCATTTCCCACCCTTTGTAAGACAATTTTGACCATTTCTAACCTGTTTTTACTCACTTCTAACTTATTTTATGTCTCTTTTGGCTATTTCTTGCCTTGTCTAGCTAAGCTCTTACCAGTTTTAAGTCATTTTTGCCCATTTCTTCCCATTTTCCACCAATCTAACACTTTTTAACCATTTGTGTCCATTCCTAACACAGTATTGCACCTCTCTAACCCTTTGTAAACATATGTGTCCATTTCTACCCCAGTTTTGCACTTCTCTAACCCTCATAAAGCCATTGTTTCCTCTTTCTAAACCATTTTTGCCCACTTTCAACGCCTTTTATGCCATTTTTTTCCTCCTCTAAACAATTTTCTCAATCTCTAAGCAATTTTCAGCCTTTCTTTTTCCTTTTCTAAACTATTTTTGCCTGTTTTCCCTCCCTTTTTTAAGCCAATTTTGACCATTTCTAACCAATTTTTACTCACTTCGAACTCATTTTAAGTCATTTTTGTCTATTTCTAGCCTTGTCTAACAAAGCTTTTTTCCAGATTTAAGCCATTTTTGGCCATTTCTACCCCAGTTTTGCTCTTCTCTCATTATTGTTAAGCCGGTTTTGGCCGTTTCTAACCCAATTTTTCTCTTCTCTAAGAATTTTAAAGCCAATTTTGGCTATTTCTAATCCTTTTCTGCCCAATTGCAACCCGTTTCAAGCCGTAGTTTTCATTTTCTAACTCATTTTTGCACATCTCTAATAAATCTGGGCCCAATTTTGGCCATATCTAACCCATTTTTGGGCTTCTCTATCCCTTCTTAACCCATCTTTGACCAATTCTAACCCTTTATAACCTATTTTCAACCCCCTTCAAGCCGCCTTTGGACATTTCTTCCCCTGTTTTCCACCAATCTAACCCTTTTTAACCATTTGTGTCCATTCCTAACGCAGTATTGCACCTCTCTAACCCTTTTTAAACATTTGTGTCCATTTCTACCCCAGTTTTGCACTTCTCTAACCCTCATAAAGTCATTGTTTCCTCTTTCTAAACCATTTTTGCCCACTTTCAATGCCTTTTATGCCATTTTGTTCCTTCTCTAAACAATTTTGTCAATTTCTAACCAATTTTCAGCCTTTCTTTTTCCTTTTCTAAACTATTTTTGCTCATTTCCAACCCATTTTAAGCCGTTTTTGACCATTTCTAACCTGTTTTTACTCACTTCTAAGTTATTTTATGTCTCTTTTGGCTATTTCTTGCCTTGTCTAGCTAAGCTCTTACCAGTTTTAAGTCATTTTTGCCCATTTCTTCCCATTTTCCACCAATCTAACACTTTTTAACCATTTGTGTCCATTCCTAACACAGTATTGCACCTCTCTAACTCTTTTTAAACATTTGTGTCCATTTCTACCCCAGTTTTGCAATTCTCTAACCCTCATAAAGCCATTGTTTCCTCTTTCTAAACCATTTTTGCCCACTTTCAACGCCTTTTATGCCATTTTTTTCCTCCTCTAAACAATTTTCTCAATCTCTAAGCAATTTTCAGCCTTTCTTTTTCCTTTTCTAAACTATTTTTGCCTGTTTTCCCTCCCTTTTTAAGCCAATTTTGACCATTTCTAACCAATTTTTACTCACTTCGAACTCATTTTAAGTCATTTTTGTCTATTTCTAGCCTTGTCTAACAAAGCTTTTTTCCAGATTTAAGCCATTTTTGGCCATTTCTACCCCAGTTTTGCTCTTCTCTCATTATTGTTAAGCCGGTTTTGGCCGTTTCTAACCCAATTTTGCTCTTCTCTAAGAATTTTAAAGCCAATTTTGGCTATTTCTAATCCATTTCTGCCCAATTGCAACCAGTTTCAAGCCGTAGTTTTCCTTTCCTAACCCATTTTTGCACCTGTCTAATAAATCTGGGCCCAATTTTGGCCATATCTAACCCATTTTTGGGCTTCTCTATCCCTTCTTAACCCATCTTTGACCAATTCTAACCCTTTATAACCTATTTTCAACCCCCTTCAAGCCGCCTTTGGACATTTCTTCCCCTGTTTTCCAACAATCTAACACTTTTTAACCATTTGTGTCCATTCCTAACACAGTATTGCACCTCTCTAACTCTTTTTAAACATTTGTGTCCATTTCTACCCCAGTTTTGCACTTCTCTAACCCTCATAAAGCCATTGTTTCCTCTTTCTAAACCATTTTTGCCCACTTTCAACGCCTTTTATGCCATTTTTTTTCCTTCTCTAAACAATTTTGTCAATTTCTAACCAATTTTCATCCTTTCTTTTTTCTTTTTCTAAACAATTTTTGTCCATTTCCCACCCTTTGTAAGACAATTTTGACCATTTCTAACCTGTTTTTACTCACTTCTAAGTTATTTTATGTCTCTTTTGGCTATTTCTTGCCTTGTCTAGCTAAGCTCTTACCAGTTTTAAGTCATTTTTGCCCATTTCTTCCCATTTTCCACCAATCTAACACTTTTTAACCATTTGTGTCCATTCCTAACACAGTATTGCACCTCTCTAACCCTTTTTAAACATATGTGTCCATTTCTACCCCAGTTTTGCACTTCTCTAACCCTCATAAAGCCATTGTTTCCTCTTTCTAAACCATTTTTGCCCACTTTCAACACCTTTTATGCCATTTTTTTCCTTCTCTAAACAATTTTCTCAATCTCTAAGCAATTTTCAGCCTTTCTTTTTCCTTTTCTAAACTATTTTTGCCTGTTTTCCCTCCCTTTTTAAGCCAATTTTGACCATTTCTAACCAATTTTTACTCACTTCGAACTCATTTTAAGTCATTTTTGTCTATTTCTAGCCTTGTCTAACAAAGCTTTTTTCCAGATTTAAGCCATTTTTGGCCATTTCTACCCCAGTTTTGCTCTTCTCTCATCATTGTTAAGCCGGTTTTGGCCGTTTCTAACCCAATTTTGCTCTTCTCTAAGAATTTTAAAGCCAATTTTGGCTATTTCTAATCCTTTTCTGCCCAATTGCAACCCGTTTCAAGCCGTAGTTTTCATTTTCTAACTCATTTTTGCACATCTCTAATAAATCTGGGCCCAATTTTGGCCATATCTAACCCATTTTTGGGCTTCTCTATCCCTTCTTAACCCATCTTTGACCAATTCTAACCCTTTATAACCTATTTTCAACCCCCTTCAAGCCGCCTTTGGACATTTCTTCCCCTGTTTTCCACCAATCTAACCCTTTTTAACCATTTGTGTCCATTCCTAACCCAGTATTGCACCTCTCTAACCCTTTTTAAATATTTGTGTCCATTTCTACCCCAGTTTTGCACTTCTCTAACCCTCATAAAGTCATTGTTTCCTCTTTCTAAACCATTTTTGCCCACTTTCAATGCCTTTTATGCCATTTTGTTCCTTCTCTAAACAATTTTGTCAATTTCTAACCAATTTTCAGCCTTTCTTTTTCCTTTTCTAAACTATTTTTGCTCATTTCCAACCCATTTTAAGCCGTTTTTGACCATTTCTAACCTGTTTTTACTCACTTCTAAGTTATTTTATGTCTCTTTTGGCTATTTCTTGCCTTGTCTAGCTAAACTCTTACCAGTTTTAAGTCATTTTTGCCCATTTCTTCCCATTTTCCACCAATCTAACACTTTTTAACCATTTGTGTACATTCCTAACACAGTATTGCACCTCTCTAACTCTTTTTAAACATTTGTGTCCATTTCTACCCCAGTTTTGCACTTCTCTAACCCTCATAAAGCCATTGTTTCCTCTTTCTAAACCATTTTTGCCCACTTTCAACGCCTTTTATGCCATTTTTTTCCTCCTCTAAACAATTTTCTCAATCTCTAAGCAATTTTCAGCCTTTCTTTTTCCTTTTCTAAACTATTTTTGCCTGTTTTCCCTCCATTTTTAAGCCAATTTTGACCATTTCTAACCAATTTTTACTCACTTCGAACTCATTTTAAGTCATTTTTGTCTATTTCTAGCCTTGTCTAACAAAGCTTTTTTCCAGATTTAAGCCATTTTTGGCCATTTCTACCCCAGTTTTGCTCTTCTCTCATTATTGTTAAGCCGGTTTTGGCCGTTTCTAACCCAATTTTGCTCTTCTCTAAGAATTTTAAAGCCAATTTTGGCTATTTCTAATCCATTTCTGCCCAATTGCAACCAGTTTCAAGCCGTAGTTTTCCTTTCCTAACCCATTTTTGCACCTGTCTAATAAATCTGGGCCCAATTTTGGCCATATCTAACCCATTTTTGGGCTTCTCTATCCCTTCTTAACCCATCTTTGACCAATTCTAACCCTTTATAACCTATTTTCAACCCCCTTCAAGCCGCCTTTGGACATTTCTTCCCCTGTTTTCCAACAATCTAACACTTTTTAACCATTTGTGTCCATTCCTAACACAGTATTGCACCTCTCTAACTCTTTTTAAACATTTGTGTCCATTTCTACCCCAGTTTTGCACTTCTCTAACCCTCATAAAGCCATTGTTTCCTCTTTCTAAACCATTTTTGCCCACTTTCAATGCCTTTTATGCCATTTTTTTCCTTCTCTAAACAATTTTGTCAATTTCTAACCAATTTTCATCCTTTCTTTTTTCTTTTTCTAAACAATTTTTGTCCATTTCCAACCCATTTTAAGCTGTTTTTGACCATTTCTAACCTGTTTTTACTCACTTCTAAGTTATTTTATGTCTCTTTTGGCTATTTCTTGCCTTGTCTAGCTATGCTCTTACCAGTTTTAAGTCATTTTTGCCCATTTCCTCCCATTTTCCACCAATCTAACACTTTTTAACCATTTGTGTCCATTCCTAACACAGTATTGCACCTCTCTAACCCTTTTTCAACATGTGTCCATTTCTACCCCAGTTTTGCACTTCTCTAACCCTCATAAAGCCATTGTTTCCTCTTTCTAAACCATTTTTGCCCACTTTCAACGCCTTTTATGCCATTTTTTTCCTTCTCTAAACAATTTTGTCAATTTCTAACCAATTTTCAGCCTTTCTTTTTTCTTTTTCTAAACAATTTTTGTCCATTTCCCACCCTTTGTAAGACAATTTTGACCATTTCTAACCTGTTTTTACTCACTTCTAACTTATTTTATGTCTCTTTTGGCTATTTCTTGCCTTGTCTAGCTAAGCTCTTACCAGTTTTAAGTCATTTTTGCCCATTTCTTCCCATTTTCCACCAATCTAACACTTTTTAACCATTTGTGTCCATTCCTAACACAGTATTGCACCTCTCTAACCCTTTGTAAACATATGTGTCCATTTCTACCCCAGTTTTGCACTTCTCTAACCCTCATAAAGCCATTGTTTCCTCTTTCTAAACCATTTTTGCCCACTTTCAACGCCTTTTATGCCATTTTTTTCCTCCTCTAAACAATTTTCTCAATCTCTAAGCAATTTTCAGCCTTTCTTTTTCCTTTTCTAAACTATTTTTGCCTGTTTTCCCTCCCTTTTTAAGCCAATTTTGACCATTTCTAACCAATTTTTACTCACTTCGAACTCATTTTAAGTCATTTTTGTCTATTTCTAGCCTTGTCTAACAAAGCTTTTTTCCAGATTTAAGCCATTTTTGGCCATTTCTACCCCAGTTTTGCTCTTCTCTCATTATTGTTAAGCCGGTTTTGGCCGTTTCTAACCCAATTTTTCTCTTCTCTAAGAATTTTAAAGCCAATTTTGGCTATTTCTAATCCTTTTCTGCCCAATTGCAACCCGTTTCAAGCCGTAGTTTTCATTTTCTAACTCATTTTTGCACATCTCTAATAAATCTGGGCCCAATTTTGGCCATATCTAACCCATTTTTGGGCTTCTCTATCCCTTCTTAACCCATCTTTGACCAATTCTAACCCTTTATAACCTATTTTCAACCCCCTTCAAGCCGCCTTTGGACATTTCTTCCCCTGTTTTCCACCAATCTAACCCTTTTTAACCATTTGTGTCCATTCCTAACCCAGTATTGCACCTCTCTAACCCTTTTTAAATATTTGTGTCCATTTCTACCCCAGTTTTGCACTTCTCTAACCCTCATAAAGTCATTGTTTCCTCTTTCTAAACCATTTTTGCCCACTTTCAATGCCTTTTATGCCATTTTGTTCCTTCTCTAAACAATTTTGTCAATTTCTAACCAATTTTCAGCCTTTCTTTTTCCTTTTCTAAACTATTTTTGCTCATTTCCAACCCATTTTAAGCCGTTTTTGACCATTTCTAACCTGTTTTTACTCACTTCTAAGTTATTTTATGTCTCTTTTGGCTATTTCTTGCCTTGTCTAGCTAAGCTCTTACCAGTTTTAAGTCATTTTTGCCCATTTCTTCCCATTTTCCACCAATCTAACACTTTTTAACCATTTGTGTCCATTCCTAACACAGTATTGCACCTCTCTAACTCTTTTTAAACATTTGTGTCCATTTCTACCCCAGTTTTGCACTTCTCTAACCCTCATAAAGCCATTGTTTCCTCTTTCTAAACCATTTTTGCCCACTTTCAACGCCTTTTATGCCATTTTTTTCCTCCTCTAAACAATTTTCTCAATCTCTAAGCAATTTTCAGCCTTTCTTTTTCCTTTTCTAAACTATTTTTGCCTGTTTTCCCTCCCTTTTTAAGCCAATTTTGACCATTTCTAACCAATTTTTACTCACTTCGAACTCATTTTAAGTCATTTTTGTCTATTTCTAGCCTTGTCTAACAAAGCTTTTTTCCAGATTTAAGCCATTTTTGGCCATTTCTACCCCAGTTTTGCTCTTCTCTCATTATTGTTAAGCCGGTTTTGGCCGTTTCTAACCCAATTTTGCTCTTCTCTAAGAATTTTAAAGCCAATTTTGGCTATTTCTAATCCATTTCTGCCCAATTGCAACCAGTTTCAAGCCGTAGTTTTCCTTTCCTAACCCATTTTTGCACCTGTCTAATAAATCTGGGCCCAATTTTGGCCATATCTAACCCATTTTTGGGCTTCTCTATCCCTTCTTAACCCATCTTTGACCAATTCTAACCCTTTATAACCTATTTTCAACCCCCTTCAAGCCGCCTTTGGACATTTCTTCCCCTGTTTTCCAACAATCTAACACTTTTTAACCATTTGTGTCCATTCCTAACACAGTATTGCACCTCTCTAACTCTTTTTAAACATTTGTGTCCATTTCTACCCCAGTTTTGCACTTCTCTAACCCTCATAAAGCCATTGTTTCCTCTTTCTAAACCATTTTTGCCCACTTTCAACGCCTTTTATGCCATTTTTTTCCTTCTCTAAACAATTTTGTCAATTTCTAACCAATTTTCATCCTTTCTTTTTTCTTTTTCTAAACAATTTTTGTCCATTTCCCACCCTTTGTAAGACAATTTTGACCATTTCTAACCTGTTTTTACTCACTTCTAAGTTATTTTATGTCTCTTTTGGCTATTTCTTGCCTTGTCTAGCTAAGCTCTTACCAGTTTTAAGTCATTTTTGCCCATTTCTTCCCATTTTCCACCAATCTAACACTTTTTAACCATTTGTGTCCATTCCTAACACAGTATTGCACCTCTCTAACCCTTTTTAAACATATGTGTCCATTTCTACCCCAGTTTTGCACTTCTCTAACCCTCATAAAGCCATTGTTTCCTCTTTCTAAACCATTTTTGCCCACTTTCAACACCTTTTATGCCATTTTTTTCCTTCTCTAAACAATTTTCTCAATCTCTAAGCAATTTTCAGCCTTTCTTTTTCCTTTTCTAAACTATTTTTGCCTGTTTTCCCTCCCTTTTTAAGCCAATTTTGACCATTTCTAACCAATTTTTACTCACTTCGAACTCATTTTAAGTCATTTTTGTCTATTTCTAGCCTTGTCTAACAAAGCTTTTTTCCAGATTTAAGCCATTTTTGGCCATTTCTACCCCAGTTTTGCTCTTCTCTCATCATTGTTAAGCCGGTTTTGGCCGTTTCTAACCCAATTTTGCTCTTCTCTAAGAATTTTAAAGCCAATTTTGGCTATTTCTAATCCTTTTCTGCCCAATTGCAACCCGTTTCAAGCCGTAGTTTTCATTTTCTAACTCATTTTTGCACATCTCTAATAAATCTGGGCCCAATTTTGGCCATATCTAACCCATTTTTGGGCTTCTCTATCCCTTCTTAACCCATCTTTGACCAATTCTAACCCTTTATAACCTATTTTCAACCCCCTTCAAGCCGCCTTTGGACATTTCTTCCCCTATTTTCCACCAATCTAACACTTTTTAACCATTTGTGTCCATTCCTAACACAGTATTGCACCTCTCTAACCCTTTTTAAACATTTGTGTCCATTTCTACCCCAGTTTTGCACTTCTCTAACCCTCATAAAGTCATTGTTTCCTCTTTCTAAACCATTTTTGCCCACTTTCAATGCCTTTTATGCCATTTTGTTCCTTCTCTAAACAATTTTGTCAATTTCTAACCAATTTTCAGCCTTTCTTTTTCCTTTTCTAAACTATTTTTGCTCATTTCCAACCCATTTTAAGCCGTTTTTGACCATTTCTAACCTGTTTTTACTCACTTCTAAGTTATTTTATGTCTCTTTTGGCTATTTCTTGCCTTGTCTAGCTAAGCTCTTACCAGTTTTAAGTCATTTTTTGCCCATTTCTTCCCATTTTCCACCAATCTAACACTTTTTAACCATTTGTGTCCATTCCTAACACAGTATTGCACCTCTCTAACTCTTTTTAAACATTTGTGTCCATTTCTACCCCAGTTTTGCACTTCTCTAACCCTCATAAAGCCATTGTTTCCTCTTTCTAAACCATTTTTGCCCACTTTCAACGCCTTTTATGCCATTTTTTTCCTCCTCTAAACAATTTTCTCAATCTCTAAGCAATTTTCAGCCTTTCTTTTTCCTTTTCTAAACTATTTTTGCCTGTTTTCCCTCCCTTTTTAAGCCAATTTTGACCATTTCTAACCAATTTTTACTCACTTCGAACTCATTTTAAGTCATTTTTGTCTATTTCTAGCCTTGTCTAACAAAGCTTTTTTCCAGATTTAAGCCATTTTTGGCCATTTCTACCCCAGTTTTGCTCTTCTCTCATTATTGTTAAGCCGGTTTTGGCCGTTTCTAACCCAATTTTGCTCTTCTCTAAGAATTTTAAAGCCAATTTTGGCTATTTCTAATCCATTTCTGCCCAATTGCAACCAGTTTCAAGCCGTAGTTTTCCTTTCCTAACCCATTTTTGCACCTGTCTAATAAATCTGGGCCCAATTTTGGCCATATCTAACCCATTTTTGGGCTTCTCTATCCCTTCTTAACCCATCTTTGACCAATTCTAACCCTTTATAACCTATTTTCAACCCCCTTCAAGCCGCCTTTGGACATTTCTTCCCCTGTTTTCCAACAATCTAACACTTTTTAACCATTTGTGTCCATTCCTAACACAGTATTGCACCTCTCTAACTCTTTTTAAACATTTGTGTCCATTTCTACCCCAGTTTTGCACTTCTCTAACCCTCATAAAGCCATTGTTTCCTCTTTCTAAACCATTTTTGCCCACTTTCAACGCCTTTTATGCCATTTTTTTCCTGCTCTAAACAATTTTGTCAATTTCTAACCAATTTTCATCCTTTCTTTTTTCTTTTTCTAAACAATTTTTGTCCATTTCCCACCCTTTGTAAGACAATTTTGACCATTTCTAACCTGTTTTTACTCACTTCTAAGTTATTTTATGTCTCTTTTGGCTATTTCTTGCCTTGTCTAGCTAAGCTCTTACCAGTTTTAAGTCATTTTTGCCCATTTCTTCCCATTTTCCACCACTCTAACACTTTTTAACCATTTGTGTCCATTCCTAACACAGTATTGCACCTCTCTAACTCTTTTTAAACATTTGTGTCCATTTCTACCCCAGTTTTGCACTTCTCTAACCCTCATAAAGCCATTGTTTCCTCTTTCTAAACCATTTTTGCCCACTTTCAACGCCTTTTATGCCATTTTTTTCCTCCTCTAAACAATTTTCTCAATCTCTAAGCAATTTTCAGGCTTTCTTTTTCCTTTTCTAAACTATTTTTGCCTGTTTTCCCTCCATTTTTAAGCCAATTTTGACCATTTCTAACCAATTTTTACTCACTTCGAACTCATTTTAAGTCATTTTTGTCTATTTCTAGCCTTGTCTAACAAAGCTTTTTTCCAGATTTAAGCCATTTTTGGCCATTTCTACCCCAGTTTTGCTCTTCTCTCATCATTGTTAAGCCGGTTTTGGCCGTTTCTAACCCAATTTTGCTCTTCTCTAAGAATTTTAAAGCCAATTTTGGCTATTTCTAACCCATTTCTGCCCAATTGCAACCCGTTTCAAGCCGTAGTTTTCATTTTCTAACTCATTTTTGCACATCTCTAATAAATCTGGGCCCAATTTTGGCCATATCTAACCCATTTTTGGGCTTCTCTATCCCTTCTTAACCCATCTTTGACCATTTCTAACCCTTTATAACCTATTTTTAACCCCCTTCAAGCAGCCTTTGGCCATTTCTACCACTGTTATTCACATCTCTAACTCTTTGTAACCATTTGTGTCCATTTCTAATGCAGTATTGCACCTCTCTAACCCTTTTTCAACATGTGTCCATTTCTACCCCAGTTTTGCACTTCTCTAACCCTCATAAAGCCATTGTTTCCTCTTTCTAAACCATTTTTGCCCACTTTCAATGCCTTTTATGCCATTTTTTTCCTTCTCTAAACAATTTTGTCAATTTCTAACCAATTTTCATCCTTTCTTTTTTCTTTTTCTAAACAATTTTTGTCCATTTCCAACCCATTTTAAGCTGTTTTTGACCATTTCTAACCTGTTTTTACTCACTTCTAAGTTATTTTATGTCTCTTTTGGCTATTTCTTGCCTTGTCTAGCTATGCTCTTACCAGTTTTAAGTCATTTTTGCCCATTTCCTCCCATTTTCCACCAATCTAACACTTTTTAACCATTTGTGTCCATTTCTAATGCAGTATTGCACCTCTCTAACCCTTTTTCAACATGTGTCCATTTCTACCCCAGTTTTGCACTTCTCTAACCCTCATAAAGCCATTGTTTCCTCTTTCTAAACCATTTTTGCCCACTTTCAACGCCTTTTATGCCATTTTTTTCCTTCTCTAAACAATTTTGTCAATTTCTAACCAATTTTCATCCTTTCTTTTTTCTTTTTCTAAACAATTTTTGTCCATTTCCCACCCTTTGTAAGACAATTTTGACCATTTCTAACCTGTTTTTACTCACTTCTAACTTATTTTATGTCTCTTTTGGCTATTTCTTGCCTTGTCTAGCTAAGCTCTTACCAGTTTTAAGTCATTTTTGCCCATTTCTTCCCATTTTCCACCAATCTAACACTTTTTAACCATTTGTGTCCATTCCTAACACAGTATTGCACCTCTCTAACCCTTTTTAAACATATGTGTCCATTTCTACCCCAGTTTTGCACTTCTCTAACCCTCATAAAGCCATTGTTTCCTCTTTCTAAACCATTTTTGCCCACTTTCAACACCTTTTATGCCATTTTTTTCCTTCTCTAAACAATTTTGTCAATTTCTAACCAATTTTCAGTCTTTCTTTTTCCTTTTCTAATCTATTTTTGCCTATTTTCCCTCCCATTTTAAGCCAATTTTGACCATTTCTAACCAATTTTTACTCACTTCGAACTCATTTTAAGTCATTTTTGTCTATTTCTAGCCTTGTCTAACAAAGCTTTTTTCCAGATTTAAGCCATTTTTGGCCATTTCTACCCCAGTTTTGCTCTTCTCTCATTATTGTTAAGCCGGTTTTGGCCTTTTCTAACCCAATTTTTCTCTTCTCTAAGAATTTTAAAGCCAATTTTGGCTATTTCTAATCCTTTTCTGCCCAATTGCAACCCGTTTCAAGCCGTAGTTTTCATTTTCTAACTCATTTTTGCACATCTCTAATAAATCTGGGCCCAATTTTGGCCATATCTAACCCATTTTTGGGCTTCTCTATCCCTTCTTAACCCATCTTTGACCAATTCTAACCCTTTATAACCTATTTTCAACCCCCTTCAAGCCGCCTTTGGACATTTCTTCCCCTGTTTTCCACCAATCTAACCCTTTTTAACCATTTGTGTCCATTCCTAACCCAGTATTGCACCTCTCTAACCCTTTTTAAATATTTGTGTCCATTTCTACCCCAGTTTTGCACTTCTCTAACCCTCATAAAGTCATTGTTTCCTCTTTCTAAACCATTTTTGCCCACTTTCAATGCCTTTTATGCCATTTTGTTCCTTCTCTAAACAATTTTGTCAATTTCTAACCAATTTTCAGCCTTTCTTTTTCCTTTTCTAAACAATTTTTGTCCATTTCCAACCCATTTTAAGCTGTTTTTGACCATTTCTAACCTGTTTTTACTCACTTCTAAGTTATTTTATGTCTCTTTTGGCTATTTCTTGCCTTGTCTAGCTATGCTCTTACCAGTTTTAAGTCATTTTTGCCCATTTCCTCCCATTTTCCACCAATCTAACACTTTTTAACCATTTGTGTCCATTTCTAACGCAGTATTGCACCTCTCTAACCCTTTTTCAACATGTGTCCATTTCTACCCCAGTTTTGCACTTCTCTAACCCTCATAAAGCCATTGTTTCCTCTTTCTAAACCATTTTTGCCCACTTTCAACGCCTTTTATGCCATTTTTTTTCCTTCTCTAAACAATTTTGTCAATTTCTAACCAATTTTCATCCTTTCTTTTTTCTTTTTCTAAACAATTTTTTGTCCATTTCCCACCCTTTGTAAGACAATTTTGACCATTTCTAACCTGTTTTTACTCACTTCTAAGTTATTTTATGTCTCTTTTGGCTATTTCTTGCCTTGTCTAGCTAAGCTCTTACCAGTTTTAAGTCATTTTTGCCCATTTCTTCCCATTTTCCACCAATCTAACACTTTTTAACCATTTGTGTCCATTCCTAACACAGTATTGCACCTCTCTAACCCTTTTTAAACATATGTGTCCATTTCTACCCCAGTTTTGCACTTCTCTAACCCTCATAAAGCCATTGTTTCCTCTTTCTAAACCATTTTTGCCCACTTTCAACACCTTTTATGCCATTTTTTTCCTTCTCTAAACAATTTTCTCAATCTCTAAGCAATTTTCAGCCTTTCTTTTTCCTTTTCTAAACTATTTTTGCCTGTTTTCCCTCCCATTTTAAGCCAATTTTGACCATTTCTAACCAATTTTTACTCACTTCGAACTCATTTTAAGTCATTTTTGTCTATTTCTAGCCTTGTCTAACAAAGCTTTTTTCCAGATTTAAGCCATTTTTGGCCATTTCTACCCCAGTTTTGCTCTTCTCTCATCATTGTTAAGCCGGTTTTGGCCGTTTCTAACCCAATTTTGCTCTTCTCTAAGAATTTTAAAGCCAATTTTGGCTATTTCTAACCCATTTCTGCCCAATTGCAACCCGTTTCAAGCCGTAGTTTTCATTTTCTAACTCATTTTTGCACATCTCTAATAAATCTGGGCCCAATTTTGGCCATATCTAACCCATTTTTGGGCTTCTCTATCCCTTCTTAACCCATCTTTGACCATTTCTAACCCTTTATAACCTATTTTTAACCCCCTTCAAGCAGCCTTTGGCCATTTCTACCACTGTTATTCACATCTCTAACTCTTTGTAACCATTTGTGTCCATTTCTAATGCAGTATTGCACCTCTCTAACTCTTTTTAAACATTTGTGTCCATTTCTACCCCAGTTTTGCACTTCTCTAACCCTCATAAAGCCATTGTTTCCTCTTTCTAAACCATTTTTGCCCACTTTCAACGCCTTTTATGCCATTTTTTTCCTTCTCTAAACAATTTTGTCAATTTCTAACCAATTTTCATCCTTTCTTTTTTCTTTTTCTAAACAATTTTTGTCCATTTCCAACCCATTTTAAGCTGTTTTTGACCATTTCTAACCTGTTTTTACTCACTTCTAAGTTATTTTATGTCTCTTTTGGCTATTTCTTGCCTTGTCTAGCTAAGCTCTTACCAGTTTTAAGTCATTTTTGCCCATTTCTTCCCATTTTCCACCAATCTAACACTTTTTTAACCATTTGTGTCCATTCCTAACACAGTATTGCACCTCTCTAACCCTTTTTAAACATATGTGTCCATTTCTACCCCAGTTTTGCACTTCTCTAACCCTCATAAAGCCATTGTTTCCTCTTTCTAAACCATTTTTGCCCACTTTCAACACCTTTTATGCCATTTTTTTCCTTCTCTAAACAATTTTGTCAATTTCTAACCAATTTTCAGTCTTTCTTTTTCCTTTTCTAAACTATTTTTGCCTATTTTCCCTCCCATTTTAAGCCAATTTTAACCATTTCTAACCAATTTTTACTCACTTCGAACTCATTTTAAGTCATTTTTTGTCTATTTCTAGCCTTGTCTAACAAAGCTTTTTTCCAGATTTAAGCCATTTTTGGCCATTTCTACCCCAGTTTTGCTCTTCTCTCATTATTGTTAAGCCGGTTTTGGCCGTTTCTAACCCAATTTTGCTCTTCTCTAAGAATTTTAAAGCCAATTTTGGCTATTTCTAATCCATTTCTGCCCAATTGCAACCAGTTTCAAGCCGTAGTTTTCCTTTCCTAACCCATTTTTGCACCTGTCTAATAAATCTGGGCCCAATTTTGGCCATATCTAACCCATTTTTGGGCTTCTCTATCCCTTCTTAACCCATCTTTGACCAATTCTAACCCTTTATAACCTATTTTCAACACCCTTCAAGCCGCCTTTGGACATTTCTTCCCCTGTTTTCCACCAATCTAACCCTTTTTAACCATTTGTGTCCATTCCTAACCCAGTATTGCACCTCTCTAACTCTTTTTAAACATTTGTGTCCATTTCTACCCCAGTTTTGCACTTCTCTAACCCTCATAAAGCCATTGTTTCCTCTTTCTAAACCATTTTTGCCCACTTTCAATGCCTTTTATGCCATTTTGTTCCTTCTCTAAACAATTTTGTCAATTTCTAACCAATTTTCAGCCTTTCTTTTTCCTTTTCTAAACTATTTTTGCTCATTTCCAACCCATTTTAAGCCGTTTTTGACCATTTCTAACCTGTTTTTACTCACTTCTAAGTTATTTTATGTCTCTTTTGGCTATTTCTTGCCTTGTCTAGCTAAACTCTTACCAGTTTTAAGTCATTTTTGCCCATTTCTTCCCATTTTCCACCAATCTAACACTTTTTAACCATTTGTGTCCATTCCTAACACAGTATTGCACCTCTCTAACTCTTTTTAAACATTTGTGTCCATTTCTACCCCAGTTTTGCACTTCTCTAACCCTCATAAAGCCATTGTTTCCTCTTTCTAAACCATTTTTGCCCACTTTCAACGCCTTTTATGCCATTTTTTTCCTCCTCTAAACAATTTTCTCAATCTCTAAGCAATTTTCAGCCTTTCTTTTTCCTTTTCTAAACTATTTTTGCCTGTTTTCCCTCCATTTTTAAGCCAATTTTGACCATTTCTAACCAATTTTTACTCACTTCGAACTCATTTTAAGTCATTTTTGTCTATTTCTAGCCTTGTCTAACAAAGCTTTTTTCCAGATTTAAGCCATTTTTGGCCATTTCTACCCCAGTTTTGCTCTTCTCTCATTATTGTTAAGCCGGTTTTGGCCGTTTCTAACCCAATTTTGCTCTTCTCTAAGAATTTTAAAGCCAATTTTGGCTATTTCTAACCCATTTCTGCCCAATTGCAACCCGTTTCAAGCCGTAGTTTTCATTTTCTAACTCATTTTTGCACATCTCTAATAAATCTGGGCCCAATTTTGGCCATATCTAACCCATTTTTGGGCTTCTCTATCCCTTCTTAACCCATCTTTGACCATTTCTAACCCTTTATAACCTATTTTTAACCCCCTTCAAGCAGCCTTTGGACATTTCTACCACTGTTATTCACCAATCTAACGCTTTTTAACCATTTGTGTCCATTCCTAACGCAGTATTGCACCTCTCTAACCCTTTTTCAACATGTGTCCATTTCTACCCCAGTTTTGCACTTCTGTAACCCTCATAAAGCCATTGTTTCCTCTTTCTAAACCATTTTTGCCCACTTTCAACGCCTTTTATGCCATTTTTTTTCCTTCTCTAAACAATTTTGTCAATTTCTAACCAATTTTCATCCTTTCTTTTTTCTTTTTCTAAACAATTTTTGTCCATTTCCCACCCTTTGTAAGACAATTTTGACCATTTCTAACCTGTTTTTACTCACTTCTAAGTTATTTTATGTCTCTTTTGGCTATTTCTTGCCTTGTCTAGCTAAGCTCTTACCAGTTTTAAGTCATTTTTGCCCATTTCTTCCCATTTTCCACCAATCTAACACTTTTTAACCATTTGTGTCCATTCCTAACACAGTATTGCACCTCTCTAACCCTTTTTCAACATGTGTCCATTTCTACCCCAGTTTTGCACTTCTCTAACCCTCATAAAGCCATTGTTTCCTCTTTCTAAACCATTTTTGCCCACTTTCAACGCCTTTTATGCCATTTTTTTCCTTCTCTAAACAATTTTGTCAATTTCTAACCAATTTTCATCCTTTCTTTTTTCTTTTTCTAAACAATTTTTGTCCATTTCCCACCCTTTGTAAGACAATTTTGACCATTTCTAACCTGTTTTTACTCACTTCTAAGTTATTTTATGTCTCTTTTGGCTATTTCTTGCCTTGTCTAGCTAAGCTCTTACCAGTTTTAAGTCATTTTTGCCCATTTCTTCCCATTTTCCACCAATCTAACACTTTTTAACCATTTGTGTCCATTCCTAACACAGTATTGCACCTCTCTAACTCTTTTTAAACATTTGTGTCCATTTCTACCCCAGTTTTGCACTTCTCTAACCCTCATAAAGCCATTGTTTCCTCTTTCTAAACCATTTTTGCCCACTTTCAACGCCTTTTATGCCATTTTTTTCCTCCTCTAAACAATTTTCTCAATCTCTAAGCAATTTTCAGCCTTTCTTTTTCCTTTTCTAAACTATTTTTGCCTGTTTTCCCTCCATTTTTAAGCCAATTTTGACCATTTCTAACCAATTTTTACTCACTTCGAACTCATTTTAAGTCATTTTTGTCTATTTCTAGCCTTGTCTAACAAAGCTTTTTTCCAGATTTAAGCCATTTTTGGCCATTTCTACCCCAGTTTTGCTCTTCTCTCATTATTGTTAAGCCGGTTTTGGCCGTTTCTAACCCAATTTTGCTCTTCTCTAAGAATTTTAAAGCCAATTTTGGCTATTTCTAACCCATTTCTGCCCAATTGCAACCCGTTTCAAGCCGTAGTTTTCATTTTCTAACTCATTTTTGCACATCTCTAATAAATCTGGGCCCAATTTTGGCCATATCTAACCCATTTTTGGGCTTCTCTATCCCTTCTTAACCCATCTTTGACCATTTCTAACCCTTTATAACCTATTTTTAACCCCCTTCAAGCAGCCTTTGGACATTTCTACCACTGTTATTCACCAATCTAACGCTTTTTAACCATTTGTGTCCATTCCTAACGCAGTATTGCACCTCTCTAACCCTTTTTCAACATGTGTCCATTTCTACCCCAGTTTTGCACTTCTGTAACCCTCATAAAGCCATTGTTTCCTCTTTCTAAACCATTTTTGCCCACTTTCAACGCCTTTTTATGCCATTTTTTTCCTTCTCTAAACAATTTTGTCAATTTCTAACCAATTTTCATCCTTTCTTTTTTCTTTTTCTAAACAATTTTTGTCCATTTCCCACCCTTTGTAAGACAATTTTGACCATTTTCTAACCTGTTTTTACTCACTTCTAAGTTATTTTATGTCTCTTTTGGCTATTTCTTGCCTTGTCTAGCTAAGCTCTTACCAGTTTTAAGTCATTTTTGCCCATTTCTTCCCATTTTCCACCAATCTAACACTTTTTAACCATTTGTGTCCATTCCTAACACAGTATTGCACCTCTCTAACCCTTTTTTAAACATATGTGTCCATTTCTACCCCAGTTTTGCACTTCTCTAACCCTCATAAAGCCATTGTTTCCTCTTTCTAAACCATTTTTGCCCACTTTCAACACCTTTTATGCCATTTTTTTTCCTTCTCTAAACAATTTTTCTCAATCTCTAAGCAATTTTCAGCCTTTCTTTTTCCTTTTCTAAACTATTTTTGCCTGTTTTCCCTCCCTTTTTAAGCCAATTTTGACCATTTCTAACCAATTTTTACTCACTTCGAACTCATTTTAAGTCATTTTTGTCTATTTCTAGCCTTGTCTAACAAAGCTTTTTTCCAGATTTAAGCCATTTTTGGCCATTTCTACCCCAGTTTTGCTCTTCTCTCATCATTGTTAAGCCGGTTTTGGCCGTTTCTAACCCAATTTTGCTCTTCTCTAAGAATTTTAAAGCCAATTTTGGCTATTTCTAATCCTTTTCTGCCCAATTGCAACCCGTTTTCAAGCCGTAGTTTTCATTTTCTAACTCATTTTTGCACATCTCTAATAAATCTGGGCCCAATTTTTGGCCATATCTAACCCATTTTTGGGCTTCTCTATCCCTTCTTAACCCATCTTTGACCAATTCTAACCCTTTATAACCTATTTTCAACCCCCTTCAAGCCGCCTTTGGACATTTCTTCCCCTGTTTTCCACCAATCTAACCCTTTTTAACCATTTGTGTCCATTCCTAACCCAGTATTGCACCTCTCTAACTCTTTTTAAATATTTGTGTCCATTTCTACCCCAGTTTTGCACTTCTCTAACCCTCATAAAGTCATTGTTTCCTCTTTCTAAACCATTTTTGCCCACTTTCAATGCCTTTTATGCCATTTTGTTCCTTCTCTAAACAATTTTGTCAATTTCTAACCAATTTTCATCCTTTCTTTTTTCTTTTTCTAAACAATTTTTGTCCATTTCCCACCCTTTGTAAGACAATTTTGACCATTTCTAACCTGTTTTTACTCACTTCTAAGTTATTTTATGTCTCTTTTGGCTATTTCTTGCCTTGTCTAGCTAAGCTCTTACCAGTTTTAAGTCATTTTTGCCCATTTCTTCCCATTTTCCACCAATCTAACACTTTTTAACCATTTGTGTCCATTCCTAACACAGTATTGCACCTCTCTAACCCTTTTTAAACATATGTGTCCATTTCTACCCCAGTTTTGCACTTCTCTAACCCTCATAAAGCCATTGTTTCCTCTTTCTAAACCATTTTTGCCCACTTTCAACACCTTTTATGCCATTTTTTTCCTTCTCTAAACAATTTTGTCAATTTCTAACCAATTTTCAGTCTTTCTTTTTCCTTTTCTAAACTATTTTTGCCTATTTTCCCTCCCATTTTAAGCCAATTTTAACCATTTCTAACCAATTTTTACTCACTTCGAACTCATTTTAAGTCATTTTTGTCTATTTCTAGCCTTGTCTAACAAAGCTTTTTTCCAGATTTAAGCCATTTTTGGCCATTTCTACCCCAGTTTTGCTCTTCTCTCATTATTGTTAAGCCGGTTTTGGCCGTTTCTAACCCAATTTTGCTCTTCTCTAAGAATTTTAAAGCCAATTTTGGCTATTTCTAATCCATTTCTGCCCAATTGCAACCAGTTTCAAGCCGTAGTTTTCCTTTCCTAACCCATTTTTGCACCTGTCTAATAAATCTGGGCCCAATTTTGGCCATATCTAACCCATTTTTGGGCTTCTCTATCCCTTCTTAACCCATCTTTGACCATTTCTAACCCTTTATAACCTATTTTTAACCCCCTTCAAGCAGCCTTTGGCCATTTCTACCACTGTTATTCACATCTCTAACTCTTTGTAACCATTTGTGTCCATTTCTAATGCAGTATTGCACCTCTCTAACTCTTTTTAAACATTTGTGTCCATTTCTACCCCAGTTTTGCACTTCTCTAACCCTCATAAAGCCATTGTTTCCTCTTTCTAAACCATTTTTGCCCACTTTCAACGCCTTTTATGCCATTTTTTTTCCTTCTCTAAACAATTTTGTCAATTTCTAACCAATTTTCATCCTTTCTTTTTTCTTTTTCTAAACAATTTTTGTCCATTTCCAACCCATTTTAAGCTGTTTTTGACCATTTCTAACCTGTTTTTACTCACTTCTAAGTTATTTTATGTCTCTTTTGGCTATTTCTTGCCTTGTCTAGCTATGCTCTTACCAGTTTTAAGTCATTTTTGCCCATTTCCTCCCATTTTCCACCAATCTAACACTTTTTTAACCATTTGTGTCCATTTCTAACGCAGTATTGCACCTCTCTAACCCTTTTTCAACATGTGTCCATTTCTACCCCAGTTTTGCACTTCTCTAACCCTCATAAAGCCATTGTTTCCTCTTTCTAAACCATTTTTGCCCACTTTCAACGCCTTTTATGCCATTTTTTTCCTTCTCTAAACAATTTTGTCAATTTCTAACCAATTTTCATCCTTTCTTTTTTCTTTTTCTAAACAATTTTTGTCCATTTCCCACCCTTTGTAAGACAATTTTGACCATTTCTAACCTGTTTTTACTCACTTCTAAGTTATTTTATGTCTCTTTTGGCTATTTCTTGCCTTGTCTAGCTAAGCTCTTACCAGTTTTAAGTCATTTTTGCCCATTTCTTCCCATTTTCCACCAATCTAACACTTTTTAACCATTTGTGTCCATTCCTAACACAGTATTGCACCTCTCTAACCCTTTTTAAACATATGTGTCCATTTCTACCCCAGTTTTGCACTTCTCTAACCCTCATAAAGCCATTGTTTCCTCTTTCTAAACCATTTTTGCCCACTTTCAATGCCTTTTATGCCATTTTTTTCCTTCTCTAAACAATTTTGTCAATTTCTAACCAATTTTCAGTCTTTCTTTTTCCTTTTCTAAACTATTTTTGCCTATTTTCCCTCCCATTTTAAGCCAATTTTGACCATTTCTAACCAATTTTTACTCACTTCGAACTCATTTTAAGTCATTTTTGTCTATTTCTAGCCTTGTCTAACAAAGCTTTTTTCCAGATTTAAGCCATTTTTGGCCATTTCTACCCCAGTTTTGCTCTTCTCTCATTATTGTTAAGCCGGTTTTG
Organism: Melopsittacus undulatus; assembly: GCF_012275295.1. Classification (NCBI taxonomy): domain Eukaryota; kingdom Metazoa; phylum Chordata; class Aves; order Psittaciformes; family Psittaculidae; genus Melopsittacus; species Melopsittacus undulatus. Next base: position 211,250 of record NW_022994611.1, read on the forward strand.
GCCGTTTCTAACCCAATTTTGCTCTTCTCTAAGAATTTTAAAGCCAATTTTGGCTATTTCTAATACATTTCTGCCCAATTGCAACCAGTTTCAAGCCGTAGTTTTCCTTTCCTAACCCATTTTTGCACCTGTCTAATAAATCTGGGCCCAATTTTGGCCATATCTAACCCATTTTTGGGCTTCTCTATCCCTTCTTAACCCATCTTTGACCAATTCTAACCCTTTATAACCTATTTTCAACCCCCTTCAAGCCGCCTTTGGACATTTCTTCCCCTGTTTTCCACCATTCTAACCCTTTTTAACCATTTGTGTCCATTTCTAACCCAGTATTGCACCTCCCTAACCCTTTTTAAACATTTGTGTCCATTTCTACCCCAGTGTTGCACTTCTCTAACCCTCATAAAGTCATTGTTTCCTCTTTCTAAACCATTTTTGCCCACTTTCAACGCCTTTTATGCCATTTTTTTTCCTTCTCTAAACAATTTTCTCAATCTCTAAGCAATTTTCAGCCTTTCTTTTTTCTTTTTCTAAACAATTTTTGTCCATTTCCCACCCTTTGTAAGACAATTTTGACCATTTCTAACCTGTTTTTACTCACTTCTAAGTTATTTTATGTCTCTTTTGGCTATTTCTTGCCTTGTCTAGCTAAGCTCTTACCAGTTTTAAGTCATTTTTGCCCATTTCTTCCCATTTTCCACCAATCTAACACTTTTTAACCATTTGTGTCCATTCCTAACACAGTATTGCACCTCTCTAACCCATTTTCAACATGTGTCCATTTCTACCCCAGTTTTGCACTTCTCTAACCCTCATAAAGCCATTGTTTCCTCTTTCTAAACCATTTTTGCCCACTTTCAACACCTTTTATGCCATTTTTTTTCCTTCTCTAAACAATTTTGTCAATTTCTAACCAATTTTCAGCCTTTCTGTTTCCTTTTCTAAACTATTTTTGCCTATTTTCCCTCCCATTTTAAGCCAATTTTGACCATTTCTAACCAATTTTTACACACTTCGAACTCATTTTAAGTCATTTTTGTCTATTTCTAGCCTTGTCTAACAAAGCTTTTTTCCAGTTTTAAGCCATTTTTGGCCATTTCTACCCCAGTTTTGCTCTTCTCTCATCATTGTTAAGCCGGTTTTGGCCGTTTCTAACCCAATTTTGCTCTTCTCTAAGAATTTTAAAGCCAATTTTGGCTATTTCTAATCCTTTTCTGCCCAATTGCAACCCGTTTCAAGCCGTAGTTTTCATTTTCTAACTCATTTTTGCACATCTCTAATAAATCTGGGCCCAATTTTGGCCATATCTAACCCATTTTTGGGCTTCTCTATCCCTTCTTAACCCATCTTTGACCATTTCTAACCCTTTATAACCTATTTTTAACCCCCTTCAAGCAGCCTTTGGACATTTCTACCACTGTTATTCACCTCTCTAACTCTTTGTAACCATTTGTGTCCATTCCTAACGCAGTATTGCACCTCTCTAACCCTTTTTCAACATGTGTCCATTTCTACCCCAGTTTTGCACTTCTCTAACCCTCATAAAGCCATTGTTTCCGCTTTCTAAACCATTTTTGCCCACTTTCAACGCCTTTTATGCCATTTTTTTTCCTTCTCTAAACAATTTTGTCAATTTCTAACCAATTTTCATCCTTTCTTTTTTCTTTTTCTAAACAATTTTTGTCCATTTCCCACCCTTTGTAAGACAATTTTGACCATTTCTAACCTGTTTTTACTCACTTCTAAGTTATTTTATGTCTCTTTTGGCTATTTCTTGCCTTGTCTAGCTAAGCTCTTACCAGTTTTAAGTCATTTTTGCCCATTTCTTCCCATTTTCCACCAATCTAACACTTTTTAACCATTTGTGTCCATTCCTAACACAGTATTGCACCTCTCTAACTCTTTTTCAACATGTGTCCATTTCTACCCCAGTTTTGCACTTCTCTAACCCTCATAAAGCCATTGTTTCCTCTTTCTAAACCATTTTTGCCCACTTTCAACACCTTTTATGCCATTTTTTTTCCTTCTCTAAACAATTTTGTCAATTTCTAACCAATTTTCAGCCTTTCTGTTTCCTTTTCTAAACTATTTTTGCCTATTTTCCCTCCCATTTTAAGCCAATTTTGACCATTTCTAACCAATTTTTACACACTTCGAACTCATTTTAAGTCATTTTTGTCTATTTCTAGCCTTGTCTAACAAAGCTTTTTTCCAGATTTAAGCCATTTTTGGCCATTTCTACCCCAGTTTTGCTCTTCTCTCATTATTGTTAAGCCGGTTTTGGCCGTTTCTAACCCAATTTTGCTCTTCTCTAAGAATTTTAAAGCCAATTTTGGCTATTTCTAATCCATTTCTGCCCAATTGCAACCAGTTTCAAGCCGTAGTTTTCCTTTCCTAACCCATTTTTGCACCTGTCTAATAAATCTGGGCCCAATTTTGGCCATATCTAACCCATTTTTGGGCTTCTCTATCCCTTCTTAACCCATCTTTGACCAATTCTAACCCTTTATAACCTATTTTCAACCCCCTTCAAGCCGCCTTTGGACATTTCTTCCCCTGTTTTCCACCAATCTAACCCTTTTTAACCATTTGTGTCCATTTCTAACCCAGTATTGCACCTCCCTAACCCTTTTTAAACATTTGTGTCCATTTCTACCCCAGTGTTGCACTTCTCTAACCCTCATAAAGTCATTGTTTCCTCTTTCTAAACCATTTTTGCCCACTTTCAACGCCTTTTATGCCATTTTTTTCCTTCTCTAAACAATTTTCTCAATCTCTAAGCAATTTTCAGCCTTTCTTTTTTCTTTTTCTAAACAATTTTTGTCCATTTCCCACCCTTTGTAAGACAATTTTGACCATTTCTAACCTGTTTTTACTCACTTCTAAGTTATTTTATGTCTCTTTTGGCTATTTCTTGCCTTGTCTAGCTAAGCTCTTACCAGTTTTAAGTCATTTTTGCCCATTTCTTCCCATTTTCCACCAATCTAACACTTTTTAACCATTTGTGTCCATTCCTAACACAGTATTGCACCTCTCTAACCCTTTTTCAACATGTGTCCATTTCTACCCCAGTGTTGCACTTCTCTAACCCTCATAAAGTCATTGTTTCCTCTTTCTAAACCATTTTTGCCCACTTTCAACACCTTTTATGCCATTTTTTTCCTTCTCTAAACAATTTTGTCAATTTCTAACCAATTTTCAGCCTTTCTGTTTCCTTTTCTAAACTATTTTTGCCTATTTTCCCTCCCATTTTAAGCCAATTTTGACCATTTCTAACCAATTTTTACACACTTCGAACTCATTTTAAGTCATTTTTGTCTATTTCTAGCCTTGTCTAACAAAGCTTTTTTCCAGATTTAAGCCATTTTTGGCCATTTCTACCCCAGTTTTGCTCTTCTCTCATCATTGTTAAGCCGGTTTTGGCCGTTTCTAACCCAATTTTGCTCTTCTCTAAGAATTTTAAAGCCAATTTTGGCTATTTCTAATCCTTTTCTGCCCAATTGCAACCCGTTTCAAGCCGTAGTTTTCATTTTCTAACTCATTTTTGCACATCTCTAATAAATCTGGGCCCAATTTTGGCCATATCTAACCCATTTTTGGGCTTCTCTATCCCTTCTTAACCCATCTTTGACCATTTCTAACCCTTTATAACCTATTTTTAACCCCCTTCAAGCAGCCTTTGGACATTTCTACCACTGTTATTCACCTCTCTAACTCTTTGTAACCATTTGTGTCCATTCCTAACGCAGTATTGCACCTCTCTAACCCTTTTTCAACATGTGTCCATTTCTACCCCAGTTTTGCACTTCTGTAACACTCATAAAGCCATTGTTTCCTCTTTCTAAACCATTTTTGCCCACTTTCAACGCCTTTTATGCCATTTTTTTTCCTTCTCTAAACAATTTTGTCAATTTCTAACCAATTTTCATCCTTTCTTTTTTCTTTTTCTAAACAATTTTTGTCCATTTCCCACCCTTTGTAAGACAATTTTGACCATTTCTAACCTGTTTTTACTCACTTCTAAGTTATTTTATGTCTCTTTTGGCTATTTCTTGCCTTGTCTAGCTAAGCTCTTACCAGTTTTAAGTCATTTTTGCCCATTTCTTCCCATTTTCCACCAATCTAACACTTTTTAACCATTTGTGTCCATTCCTAACACAGTATTGCACCTCTCTAACTCTTTTTCAACATGTGTCCATTTCTACCCCAGTTTTGCACTTCTCTAACCCTCATAAAGCCATTGTTTCCTCTTTCTAAACCATTTTTGCCCACTTTCAACACCTTTTATGCCATTTTTTTCCTTCTCTAAACAATTTTGTCAATTTCTAACCAATTTTCAGCCTTTCTGTTTCCTTTTCTAAACTATTTTTGCCTATTTTCCCTCCCATTTTAAGCCAATTTTGACCATTTCTAACCAATTTTTACACACTTCGAACTCATTTTAAGTCATTTTTGTCTATTTCTAGCCTTGTCTAACAAAGCTTTTTTCCAGATTTAAGCCATTTTTGGCCATTTCTACCCCAGTTTTGCTCTTCTCTCATCATTGTTAAGCCGGTTTTGGCCGTTTCTAACCCAATTTTGCTCTTCTCTAAGAATTTTAAAGCCAATTTTGGCTATTTCTAATCCTTTTCTGCCCAATTGCAACCAGTTTCAAGCCGTAGTTTTCCTTTCCTAACCCATTTTTGCACCTGTCTAATAAATCTGGGCCCAATTTTGGCCATATCTAACCCATTTTTGGGCTTCTCTATCCCTTCTTAACCCATCTTTGACCAATTCTAACCCTTTATAACCTATTTTCAACCCCCTTCAAGCCGCCTTTGGACATTTCTTCCCCTGTTTTCCACCAATCTAACCCTTTTTAACCATTTGTGTCCATTTCTAACCCAGTATTGCACCTCCCTAACCCTTTTTAAACATTTGTGTCCATTTCTACCCCAGTGTTGCACTTCTCTAACCCTCATAAAGTCATTGTTTCCTCTTTCTAAACCATTTTTGCCCACTTTCAACGCCTTTTATGCCATTTTTTTCCTTCTCTAAACAATTTTCTCAATCTCTAAGCAATTTTCAGCCTTTCTTTTTTCTTTTTCTAAACAATTTTTGTCCATTTCCCACCCTTTGTAAGACAATTTTGACCATTTCTAACCTGTTTTTACTCACTTCTAAGTTATTTTATGTCTCTTTTGGCTATTTCTTGCCTTGTCTAGCTAAGCTCTTACCAGTTTTAAGTCATTTTTGCCCATTTCTTCCCATTTTCCACCAATCTAACACTTTTTAACCATTTGTGTCCATTCCTAACACAGTATTGCACCTCTCTAACCCTTTTTCAACATGTGTCCATTTCTACCCCAGTTTTGCACTTCTCTAACCCTCATAAAGCCATTGTTTCCTCTTTCTAAACCATTTTTGCCCACTTTCAACACCTTTTATGCCATTTTTTTTCCTTCTCTAAACAATTTTGTCAATTTCTAACCAATTTTCAGCCTTTCTGTTTCCTTTTCTAAACTATTTTTGCCTATTTTCCCTCCCATTTTAAGCCAATTTTGACCATTTCTAACCAATTTTTACACACTTCGAACTCATTTTAAGTCATTTTTGTCTATTTCTAGCCTTGTCTAACAAAGCTTTTTTCCAGATTTAAGCCATTTTTGGCCATTTCTACCCCAGTTTTGCTCTTCTCTCATCATTGTTAAGCCGGTTTTGGCCGTTTCTAACCCAATTTTGCTCTTCTCTAAGAATTTTAAAGCCAATTTTGGCTATTTCTAATCCTTTTCTGCCCAATTGCAACCCGTTTCAAGCCGTAGTTTTCATTTTCTAACTCATTTTTGCACATCTCTAATAAATCTGGGCCCAATTTTGGCCATATCTAACCCATTTTTGGGCTTCTCTATCCCTTCTTAACCCATCTTTGACCATTTCTAACCCTTTATAACCTATTTTTAACCCCCTTCAAGCAGCCTTTGGACATTTCTACCACTGTTATTCACCTCTCTAACTCTTTGTAACCATTTGTGTCCATTCCTAACGCAGTATTGCACCTCTCTAACCCTTTTTCAACATGTGTCCATTTCTACCCCAGTTTTGCACTTCTGTAACCCTCATAAAGCCATTGTTTCCTCTTTCTAAACCATTTTTGCCCACTTTCAACGCCTTTTATGCCATTTTTTTCCTTCTCTAAACAATTTTGTCAATTTCTAACCAATTTTCATCCTTTCTTTTTTCTTTTTCTAAACAATTTTTGTCCATTTCCCACCCTTTGTAAGACAATTTTGACCATTTCTAACCTGTTTTTACTCACTTCTAAGTTATTTTATGTCTCTTTTGGCTATTTCTTGCCTTGTCTAGCTAAGCTCTTACCAGTTTTAAGTCATTTTTGCCCATTTCTTCCCATTTTCCACCAATCTAACACTTTTTAACCATTTGTGTCCATTCCTAACACAGTATTGCACCTCTCTAACCCTTTTTCAACATGTGTCCATTTCTACCCCAGTTTTGCACTTCTCTAACCCTCATAAAGCCATTGTTTCCTCTTTCTAAACCATTTTTTGCCCACTTTCAACGCCTTTTATGCCATTTTTTTTCCTTCTCTAAACAATTTTGTCAATTTCTAACCAATTTTCATCCTTTCTTTTTTCTTTTTCTAAACAATTTTTGTCCATTTCCCACCCTTTGTAAGACAATTTTGACCATTTCTAACCTGTTTTTACTCACTTCTAACTTATTTTATGTCTCTTTTGGCTATTTCTTGCCTTGTCTAGCTAAGCTCTTACCAGTTTTAAGTCATTTTTGCCCATTTCTTCCCATTTTCCACCAATCTAACACTTTTTAACCATTTGTGTCCATTCCTAACACAGTATTGCACCTCTCTAACCCTTTTTCAACATGTGTCCATTTCTACCCCAGTTTTGCACTTCTCTAACCCTCATAAAGCCATTGTTTCCTCTTTCTAAACCATTTTTGCCCACTTTCAATGCCTTTTATGCCATTTTGTTCCTTCTCTAAACAATTTTGTCAATTTCTAACCAATTTTCAGCCTTTCTTTTTCCTTTTCTAAACTATTTTTGCCTATTTTTCCCTCCCATTTTAAGCCAATTTTGACCATTTCTAACCAATTTTTACTCACTTCGAACTCATTTTAAGTCATTTTTGTCTATTTCTAGCCTTGTCTAACAAAGCTTTTTTCCAGATTTAAGCCATTTTTGGCCATTTCTACCCCAGTTTTGCTCTTCTCTCATCATTGTTAAGCCGGTTTTGGCCGTTTCTAACCCAATTTTGCTCTTCTCTAAGAATTTTAAAGCCAATTTTGGCTATTTCTAATCCTTTTCTGCCCAATTGCAACCAGTTTCAAGCCGTAGTTTTCCTTTCCTAACCCATTTTTGCACCTGTCTAATAAATCTGGGCCCAATTTTGGCCATATCTAACCCATTTTTGGGCTTCTCTATCCCTTCTTAACCCATCTTTGACCAATTCTAACCCTTTATAACCTATTTTCAACCCCCTTCAAGCCGCCTTTGGACATTTCTTCCCCTGTTTTCCACCAATCTAACCCTTTTTAACCATTTGTGTCCATTTCTAACCCAGTATTGCACCTCCCTAACCCTTTTTAAACATTTGTGTCCATTTCTACCCCAGTGTTGCACTTCTCTAACCCTCATAAAGTCATTGTTTCCTCTTTCTAAACCATTTTTGCCCACTTTCAACGCCTTTTATGCCATTTTTTTCCTTCTCTAAACAATTTTCTCAATCTCTAAGCAATTTTCAGCCTTTCTTTTTCCTTTTCTAAACTATTTTTGCCTATTTTCCCTCCCTTTTTAAGTAAATTTTGACCATTTCTAACCTGTTTTTACTCACTTCTAAGTTATTTTATGTCTCTTTTGGCTATTTCCTGCCTTGTCTAGCTAAGCTCTTACCAGTTTTAAGTCATTTTTGCCCATTTCTTCCCATTTTCCACCAATCTAACACTTTTTAACCATTTGTGTCCATTCCTAACACAGTATTGCACCTCTCTAACTCTTTTTAAACATTTGTGTCCATTTCTACCCCAGTTTTGCACTTCTCTAACCCTCATAAAGCCATTGTTTCCTCTTTCTAAACCATTTTTGCCCACTTTCAACGCCTTTTATGCCATTTTTTTCCTTCTCTAAACAATTTTGTCAATTTCTAACCAATTTTCATCCTTTCTTTTTTCTTTTTCTAAACAATTTTTGTCCATTTCCCACCCTTTGTAAGACAATTTTGACCATTTCTAACCTGTTTTTACTCACTTCTAAGTTATTTTATGTCTCTTTTGGCTATTTCTTGCCTTGTCTAGCTAAGCTCTTACCAGTTTTAAGTCATTTTTGCCCATTTCTTCCCATTTTCCACCAATCTAACACTTTTTAACCATTTGTGTCCATTCCTAACACAGTATTGCACCTCTCTAACCCTTTTTAAACATATGTGTCCATTTCTACCCCAGTTTTGCACTTCTCTAACCCTCATAAAGCCATTGTTTCCTCTTTCTAAACCATTTTTGCCCACTTTCAATGCCTTTTATGCCATTTTTTTTCCTTCTCTAAACAATTTTGTCAATTTCTAACCAATTTTCAGTCTTTCTTTTTCCTTTTCTAAACTATTTTTGCCTATTTTCCCTCCCATTTTAAGCCAATTTTGACCATTTCTAACCAATTTTTACTCACTTCAAACTCATTTTAAGTCATTTTTGTCTATTTCTAGCCTTGTCTAACAAAGCTTTTTTCCAGATTTAAGCCATTTTTGGCCATTTCTACCCCAGTTTTGCTCTTCTCTCATTATTGTTAAGCCGGTTTTGGCCGTTTCTAACCCAATTTTGCTCTTCTCTAAGAATTTTAAAGCCAATTTTGGCTATTTCTAATCCATTTCTGCCCAATTGCAACCAGTTTCAAGCCGTAGTTTTCCTTTCCTAACCCATTTTTGCACCTGTCTAATAAATCTGGGCCCAATTTTGGCCATATCTAACCCATTTTTGGGCTTCTCTATCCCTTCTTAACCCATCTTTGACCAATTCTAACCCTTTATAACCTATTTTCAACCCCCTTCAAGCCGCCTTTGGACATTTCTTCCCCTGTTTTCCACCAATCTAACCCTTTTTAACCATTTGTGTCCATTTCTAACCCAGTATTGCACCTCCCTAACCCTTTTTAAACATTTGTGTCCATTTCTACCCCAGTGTTGCACTTCTCTAACCCTCATAAAGTCATTGTTTCCTCTTTCTAAACCATTTTTGCCCACTTTCAACGCCTTTTATGCCATTTTTTTCCTTCTCTAAACAATTTTCTCAATCTCTAAGCAATTTTCAGCCTTTCTTTTTCCTTTTCTAAACTATTTTTGCCTATTTTCCCTCCCTTTTTAAGTCAATTTTGACCATTTCTAACCTGTTTTTACTCACTTCTAAGTTATTTTATGTCTCTTTTGGCTATTTCCTGCCTTGTCTAGCTAAGCTCTTACCAGTTTTAAGTCATTTTTGCCCATTTCTTCCCATTTTCCACCAATCTAACACTTTTTAACCATTTGTGTCCATTCCTAACACAGTATTGCACCTCTCTAACTCTTTTTAAACATTTGTGTCCATTTCTACCCCAGTTTTGCACTTCTCTAACCCTCATAAAGCCATTGTTTCCTCTTTCTAAACCATTTTTGCCCACTTTCAACGCCTTTTATGCCATTTTTTTCCTTCTCTAAACAATTTTGTCAATTTCTAACCAATTTTCATCCTTTCTTTTTTCTTTTTCTAAACAATTTTTGTCCATTTCCCACCCTTTGTAAGACAATTTTGACCATTTCTAACCTGTTTTTACTCACTTCTAAGTTATTTTATGTCTCTTTTGGCTATTTCTTGCCTTGTCTAGCTAAGCTCTTACCAGTTTTAAGTCATTTTTGCCCATTTCTTCCCATTTTCCACCAATCTAACACTTTTTAACCATTTGTGTCCATTCCTAACACAGTATTGCACCTCTCTAACCCTTTTTAAACATATGTGTCCATTTCTACCCCAGTTTTGCACTTCTCTAACCCTCATAAAGCCATTGTTTCCTCTTTCTAAACCATTTTTGCCCACTTTCAATGCCTTTTATGCCATTTTTTTTCCTTCTCTAAACAATTTTGTCAATTTCTAACCAATTTTCAGTCTTTCTTTTTCCTTTTCTAATCTATTTTTGCCTATTTTCCCTCCCATTTTAAGCCAATTTTGACCATTTCTAACCAATTTTTACTCACTTCAAACTCATTTTAAGTCATTTTTGTCTATTTCTAGCCTTGTCTAACAAAGCTTTTTTCCAGATTTAAGCCATTTTTGGCCATTTCTACCCCAGTTTTGCTCTTCTCTCATTATTGTTAAGCCGGTTTTGGCCGTTTCTAACCCAATTTTGCTCTTCTCTAAGAATTTTAAAGCCAATTTTGGCTATTTCTAATCCATTTCTGCCCAATTGCAACCAGTTTCAAGCCGTAGTTTTCCTTTCCTAACCCATTTTTGCACCTGTCTAATAAATCTGGGCCCAATTTTGGCCATATCTAACCCATTTTTGGGCTTCTCTATCCCTTCTTAACCCATCTTTGACCAATTCTAACCCTTTATAACCTATTTTCAACCCCCTTCAAGCCGCCTTTGGACATTTCTTCCCCTGTTTTCCACCAATCTAACCCTTTTTAACCATTTGTGTCCATTTCTAACCCAGTATTGCACCTCCCTAACCCTTTTTAAACATTTGTGTCCATTTCTACCCCAGTGTTGCACTTCTCTAACCCTCATAAAGTCATTGTTTCCTCTTTCTAAACCATTTTTGCCCACTTTCAACGCCTTTTATGCCATTTTTTTTCCTTCTCTAAACAATTTTCTCAATCTCTAAGCAATTTTCAGCCTTTGTTTTTCCTTTTCTAAACTATTTTTGCCTATTTTCCCTCCCTTTTTAAGTCAATTTTGACCATTTCTAACCTGTTTTTACTCACTTCTAAGTTATTTTATGCCTCTTTTGGCTATTTCCTGCCTTGTCTAGCTAAGCTCTTACCAGTTTTAAGTCATTTTTGCCCATTTCTTCCCATTTTCCACCAATCTAACACTTTTTAACCATTTGTGTCCATTCCTAACACAGTATTGCACCTCTCTAACTCTTTTTAAACATTTGTGTCCATTTCTACCCCAGTTTTGCACTTCTCTAACCCTCATAAAGCCATTGTTTCCTCTTTCTAAACCATTTTTGCCCACTTTCAACGCCTTTTATGCCATTTTTTTCCTTCTCTAAACAATTTTGTCAATTTCTAACCAATTTTCATCCTTTCTTTTTTCTTTTTCTAAACAATTTTTGTCCATTTCCCACCCTTTGTAAGACAATTTTGACCATTTCTAACCTGTGTTTACTCACTTCTAAGTTATATTATGTCTCTTTTGGCTATTTCTTGCCTTGTCTAGCTAAGCTCTTACCAGTTTTAAGTCATTTTTGCCCATTTCTTCCCATTTTCCACCAATCTAACACTTTTTAACCATTTGTGTCCATTCCTAACACAGTATTGCACCTCTCTAACCCTTTTTAAACATATGTGTCCATTTCTACCCCAGTTTTGCACTTCTCTAACCCTCATAAAGCCATTGTTTCCTCTTTCTAAACCATTTTTGCCCACTTTCAACACCTTTTATGCCATTTTTTTTCCTTCTCTAAACAATTTTGTCAATTTCTAACCAATTTTCAGTCTTTCTTTTTCCTTTTCTAAACTATTTTTGCCTATTTTCCCTCCCATTTTAAGCCAATTTTGACCATTTCTAACCAATTTTTACTCACTTCGAACTCATTTTAAGTCATTTTTGTCTATTTCTAGCCTTGTCTAACAAAGCTTTTTTCCAGATTTAAGCCATTTTTGGCCATTTCTACCACAGTTTTGCTCTTCTCTCATTATTGTTAAGCCGGTTTTGGCCGTTTCTAACCCAATTTTGCTCTTCTCTAAGAATTTTAAAGCCAATTTTGGCTATTTCTAATCCATTTCTGCCCAATTGCAACCAGTTTCAAGCCGTAGTTTTCCTTTCCTAACCCATTTTTGCACCTGTCTAATAAATCTGGGCCCAATTTTGGCCATATCTAACCCATTTTTGGGCTTCTCTATCCCTTCTTAACCCATCTTTGACCAATTCTAACCCTTTATAACCTATTTTCAACCCCCTTCAAGCCGCCTTTGGACATTTCTTCCCCTGTTTTCCACCAATCTAACCCTTTTTAACCATTTGTGTCCATTTCTAACCCAGTATTGCACCTCCCTAACCCTTTTTAAACATTTGTGTCCATTTCTACCCCAGTGTTGCACTTCTCTAACCCTCATAAAGTCATTGTTTCCTCTTTCTAAACCATTTTTGCCCACTTTCAACGCCTTTTATGCCATTTTTTTCCTTCTCTAAACAATTTTCTCAATCTCTAAGCAATTTTCAGCCTTTGTTTTTCCTTTTCTAAACTATTTTTGCCTATTTTCCCTCCCTTTTTAAGTCAATTTTGACCATTTCTAACCTGTTTTTACTCACTTCTAAGTTATTTTATGTCTCTTTTGGCTATTTCCTGCCTTGTCTAGCTAAGCTCTTACCAGTTTTAAGTCATTTTTGCCCATTTCTTCCCATTTTCCACCAATCTAACACTTTTTAACCATTTGTGTCCATTCCTAACACAGTATTGCACCTCTCTAACTCTTTTTAAACATTTGTGTCCATTTCTACCCCAGTTTTGCACTTCTCTAACCCTCATAAAGCCATTGTTTCCTCTTTCTAAACCATTTTTGCCCACTTTCAACGCCTTTTATGCCATTTTTTTCCTTCTCTAAACAATTTTGTCAATTTCTAACCAATTTTCATCCTTTCTTTTTTCTTTTTCTAAACAATTTTTGTCCATTTCCCACCCTTTGTAAGACAATTTTGACCATTTCTAACCTGTTTTTACTCACTTCTAAGTTATTTTATGTCTCTTTTGGCTATTTCTTGCCTTGTCTAGCTAAGCTCTTACCAGTTTTAAGTCATTTTTGCCCATTTCTTCCCATTTTCCACCAATCTAACACTTTTTAACCATTTGTGTCCATTCCTAACACAGTATTGCACCTCTCTAACCCTTTTTCAACATGTGTCCATTTCTACCCCAGTTTTGCACTTCTCTAACCCTCATAAAGCCATTGTTTCCTCTTTCTAAACCATTTTTGCCCACTTTCAACGCCTTTTATGCCATTTTTTTCCTTCTCTAAACAATTTTGTCAATTTCTAACCAATTTTCATCCTTTCTTTTTTCTTTTTCTAAACAATTTTTGTCCATTTCCCACCCTTTGTAAGACAATTTTGACCATTTCTAACCTGTTTTTACTCACTTCTAAGTTATTTTATGTCTCTTTTGGCTATTTCTTGCCTTGTCTAGCTAAGCTCTTACCAGTTTTAAGTCATTTTTGCCCATTTCTTCCCATTTTCCACCAATCTAACACTTTTTAACCATTTGTGTCCATTCCTAACACAGTATTGCACCTCTCTAACCCTTTTTCAACATGTGTCCATTTCTACCCCAGTTTTGCACTTCTCTAACCCTCATAAAGCCATTGTTTCCTCTTTCTAAACCATTTTTGCCCACTTTCAATGCCTTTTATGCCATTTTGTTCCTTCTCTAAACAATTTTGTCAATTTCTAACCAATTTTCAGCCTTTCTTTTTCCTTTTCTAAACTATTTTTGCCTATTTTCCCTCCCATTTTAAGCCAATTTTGACCATTTCTAACCAATTTTTACTCACTTCGAACTCATTTTAAGTCATTTTTGTCTATTTCTAGCCTTGTCTAACAAAGCTTTTTTCCAGATTTAAGCCATTTTTGGCCATTTCTACCCCAGTTTTGCTCTTCTCTCATCATTGTTAAGCCGGTTTTGGCCGTTTCTAACCCAATTTTGCTCTTCTCTAAGAATTTTAAAGCCAATTTTGGCTATTTCTAATCCTTTTCTGCCCAATTGCAACCAGTTTCAAGCCGTAGTTTTCCTTTCCTAACCCATTTTTGCACCTGTCTAATAAATCTGGGCCCAATTTTGGCCATATCTAACCCATTTTTGGGCTTCTCTATCCCTTCTTAACCCATCTTTGACCAATTCTAACCCTTTATAACCTATTTTCAACCCCCTTCAAGCCGCCTTTGGACATTTCTTCCCCTGTTTTCCACCAATCTAACCCTTTTTATCCATTTGTGTCCATTTCTAACCCAGTATTGCACCTCCCTAACCCTTTTTAAACATTTGTGTCCATTTCTACCCCAGTGTTGCACTTCTCTAACCCTCATAAAGTCATTGTTTCCTCTTTCTAAACCATTTTTGCCCACTTTCAACGCCTTTTATGCCATTTTTTTCCTTCTCTAAACAATTTTCTCAATCTCTAAGCAATTTTCAGCCTTTGTTTTTCCTTTTCTAAACTATTTTTGCCTATTTTCCCTCCCTTTTTAAGTCAATTTTGACCATTTCTAACCTGTTTTTACTCACTTCTAAGTTATTTTATGCCTCTTTTGGCTATTTTCCTGCCTTGTCTAGCTAAGCTCTTACCAGTTTTAAGTCATTTTTGCCCATTTCTTCCCATTTTCCACCAATCTAACACTTTTTAACCATTTGTGTCCATTCCTAACACAGTATTGCACCTCTCTAACTCTTTTTAAACATTTGTGTCCATTTCTACCCCAGTTTTGCACTTCTCTAAACCCTCATAAAGCCATTGTTTCCTCTTTCTAAACCATTTTTGCCCACTTTCAACGCCTTTTATGCCATTTTTTTCCTTCTCTAAACAATTTTGTCAATTTCTAACCAATTTTCATCCTTTCTTTTTTCTTTTTCTAAACAATTTTTGTCCATTTCCCACCCTTTGTAAGACAATTTTGACCATTTCTAACCTGTGTTTACTCACTTCTAAGTTATATTATGTCTCTTTTGGCTATTTCTTGCCTTGTCTAGCTAAGCTCTTACCAGTTTTAAGTCATTTTTTGCCCATTTCTTCCCATTTTCCACCAATCTAACACTTTTTAACCATTTGTGTCCATTCCTAACACAGTATTGCACCTCTCTAACCCTTTTTAAACATATGTGTCCATTTCTACCCCAGTTTTGCACTTCTCTAACCCTCATAAAGCCATTGTTTCCTCTTTCTAAACCATTTTTGCCCACTTTCAACACCTTTTATGCCATTTTTTTCCTCCTCTAAACAATTTTCTCAATCTCTAAGCAATTTTCAGCCTTTCTTTTTCCTTTTCTAAACTATTTTTGCCTGTTTTCCCTCCCTTTTTAAGCCAATTTTGACCATTTCTAACCAATTTTTACTCACTTCGAACTCATTTTAAGTCATTTTTGTCTATTTCTAGCCTTGTCTAACAAAGCTTTTTTCCAGATTTAAGCCATTTTTGGCCATTTCTACCACAGTTTTGCTCTTCTCTCATTATTGTTAAGCCGGTTTTGGCCGTTTCTAACCCAATTTTGCTCTTCTCTAAGAATTTTAAAGCCAATTTTGGCTATTTCTAATCCATTTCTGCCCAATTGCAACCAGTTTCAAGCCGTAGTTTTCCTTTCCTAACCCATTTTTGCACCTGTCTAATAAATCTGGGCCCAATTTTGGCCATATCTAACCCATTTTTGGGCTTCTCTATCCCTTCTTAACCCATCTTTGACCAATTCTAACCCTTTATAACCTATTTTCAACCCCCTTCAAGCCGCCTTTGGACATTTCTTCCCCTGTTTTCCACCAATCTAACCCTTTTTAACCATTTGTGTCCATTTCTAACCCAGTATTGCACCTCCCTAACCCTTTTTAAACATTTGTGTCCATTTCTACCCCAGTGTTGCACTTCTCTAACCCTCATAAAGCCATTGTTTCCTCTTTCTAAACCATTTTTGCCCACTTTCAATGCCTTTTATGCCATTTTGTTCCTTCTCTAAACAATTTTGTCAATTTCTAACCAATTTTCAGCCTTTCTTTTTCCTTTTCTAAACTATTTTTGCCTATTTTCCCTCCCATTTTAAGCCAATTTTGACCATTTCTAACCTGTTTTTACTCACTTCGAACTCATTTTAAGTCATTTTTGTCTATTTCTAGCCTTGTCTAACAAAGCTTTTTTCCAGATTTAAGCCATTTTTGGCCATTTCTACCCCAGTTTTGCTCTTCTCTCATCATTGTTAAGCCGGTTTTGGCCATTTCTAACCCAATTTTGCTCTTCTCTAAGAATTTTAAAGCCAATTTTGGCTATTTCTAATCCTTTTCTGCCCAATTGCAACCCGTTTCAAGCCGTAGTTTTCATTTTCTAACTCATTTTTGCACATCTCTAATAAATCTGGGCCCAATTTTGGCCATATCTAACCCATTTTTGGGCTTCTCTATCCCTTCTTAACCCATCTTTGACCATTTCTAACCCTTTATAACCTATTTTTAACCCCCTTCAAGCAGCCTTTGGCCATTTCTACCACTGTTATTCACCTCTCTAACTCTTTGTAACCATTTGTGTCCATTTCTAATGCAGTATTGCACCTCTCTAACCCTTTTTCAACATGTGTCCATTTCTACCCCAGTTTTGCACTTCTCTAACCCTCATAAAGCCATTGTTTCCTCTTTCTAAACCATTTTTGCCCACTTTCAATGCCTTTTATGCCATTTTGTTCCTTCTCTAAACAATTTTGTCAATTTCTAACCAATTTTCAGCCTTTCTTTTTCCTTTTCTAAACTATTTTTGCTCATTTCCAACCCATTTTAAGCCGTTTTTGACCATTTCTAACCTGTTTTTACTCACTTCTAAGTTATTTTATGTCTCTTTTGGCTATTTCTTGCCTTGTCTAGCTAAGCTCTTACCAGTTTTAAGTCATTTTTGCCCATTTCTTCCCATTTTCCACCAATCTAACACTTTTTAACCATTTGTGTCCATTCCTAACACAGTATTGCACCTCTCTAACCCTTTTTCAACATGTGTCCATTTCTACCCCAGTTTTGCACTTCTCTAACCCTCATAAAGCCATTGTTTCCTCTTTCTAAACCATTTTTGCCCACTTTCAACACCTTTTATGCCATTTTTTTCCTTCTCTAAACAATTTTGTCAATTTCTAACCAATTTTCAGCCTTTCTTTTTCCTTTTCTAAACTATTTTTGCCTATTTTCCCTCCCATTTTAAGCCAATTTTGACCATTTCTAACCAATTTTTACTCACTTCGAACTCATTTTAAGTCATTTTTGTCTATTTCTAGCCTTGTCTAACAAAGCTTTTTTCCAGATTTAAGCCATTTTTGGCCATTTCTACCCCAGTTTTGCTCTTCTCTCATCATTGTTAAGCCGGTTTTGGCCGTTTCTAACCCAATTTTGCTCTTCTCTAAGAATTTTAAAGCCAATTTTGGCTATTTCTAATCCTTTTCTGCCCAATTGCAACCCGTTTCAAGCCGTAGTTTTCATTTTCTAACTCATTTTTGCACATCTCTAATAAATCTGGGCCCAATTTTGGCCATATCTAACCCATTTTTGGGCTTCTCTATCCCTTCTTAACCCATCTTTGACCATTTCTAACCCTTTATAACCTATTTTTAACCCCCTTCAAGCAGCCTTTGGCCATTTCTACCACTGTTATTCACCTCTCTAACTCTTTGTAACCATTTGTGTCCATTCCTAACGCAGTATTGCACCTCTCTAACCCTTTTTCAACATGTGTCCATTTCTACCCCAGTTTTGCACTTCTGTAACCCTCATAAAGCCATTGTTTCCTCTTTCTAAACCATTTTTGCCCACTTTCAACGCCTTTTATGCCATTTTTTTTCCTTCTCTAAACAATTTTGGTCAATTTCTAACCAATTTTCATCCTTTCTTTTTTCTTTTTCTAAACAATTTTTGTCCATTTTCCCACCCTTTGTAAGACAATTTTGACCATTTCTAACCTGTTTTTACTCACTTCTAAGTTATTTTATGTCTCTTTTGGCTATTTCTTGCCTTGTCTAGCTAAGCTCTTACCAGTTTTAAGTCATTTTTGCCCATTTCTTCCCATTTTCCACCAATCTAACACTTTTTAACCATTTGTGTCCATTCCTAACACAGTATTGCACCTCTCTAACCCTTTTTAAACATATGTGTCCATTTCTACCCCAGTTTTGCACTTCTCTAACCCTCATAAAGCCATTGTTTCCTCTTTCTAAACCATTTTTGCCCACTTTCAATGCCTTTTATGCCATTTTTTTCCTTCTCTAAACAATTTTGTCAATTTCTAACCAATTTTCAGTCTTTCTTTTTCCTTTTCTAAACTATTTTTGCCTATTTTCCCTCCCATTTTAAGCCAATTTTGACCATTTCTAACCAATTTTTACTCACTTCGAACTCATTTTAAGTCATTTTTTGTCTATTTCTAGCCTTGTCTAACAAAGCTTTTTTTCCAGATTTAAGCCATTTTTGGCCATTTCTACCCCAGTTTTGCTCTTCTCTCATTATTGTTAAGCCGGTTTTGGCCGTTTCTAACCCAATTTTGCTCTTCTCTAAGAATTTTAAAGCCAATTTTGGCTATTTCTAATCCATTTCTGCCCAATTGCAACCAGTTTCAAGCCGTAGTTTTCCTTTCCTAACCCATTTTTGCACCTGTCTAATAAATCTGGGCCCAATTTTGGCCATATCTAAACCCATTTTTGGGCTTCTCTATCCCTTCTTAACCCATCTTTGACCAATTCTAACCCTTTATAACCTATTTTCAACCCCCTTCAAGCCGCCTTTGGACATTTCTTCCCCTGTTTTCCACCAATCTAACCCTTTTTAACCATTTGTGTCCATTTCTAACCCAGTATTGCACCTCCCTAACCCTTTTTAAACATTTGTGTCCATTTCTACCCCAGTGTTGCACTTCTCTAACCCTCATAAAGTCATTGTTTCCTCTTTCTAAACCATTTTTGCCCACTTTCAACGCCTTTTATGCCATTTTTTTCCTTCTCTAAACAATTTTGTCAATTTCTAACCAATTTTCATCCTTTCTTTTTTCTTTTTCTAAACAATTTTTGTCCATTTCCCACCCTTTGTAAGACAATTTTGACCATTTCTAACCTGTTTTTACTCACTTCTAACTTATTTTATGTCTCTTTTGGCTATTTCTTGCCTTGTCTAGCTAAGCTCTTACCAGTTTTAAGTCATTTTTTGCCCATTTCTTCCCATTTTCCACCAATCTAACACTTTTTAACCATTTGTGTCCATTCCTAACACAGTATTGCACCTCTCTAACCCTTTTTAAACATTTGTGTCCATTTCTACCCCAGTTTTGCACTTCTCTAACCCTCATAAAGCCATTGTTTCCTCTTTCTAAACCATTTTTGCCCACTTTCAACGCCTATTTATGCCATTTTTTTCCTTCTCTAAACAATTTTGTCAATTTCTAACCAATTTTCATCCTTTCTTTTTTCTTTTTCTAAACAATTTTTGTCCATTTCCCACCCTTTGTAAGACAATTTTGACCATTTCTAACCTGTTTTTACTCACTTCTAAGTTATTTTATGTCTCTTTTGGCTATTTCTTGCCTTGTCTAGCTAAGCTCTTACCAGTTTTAAGTCATTTTTGCCCATTTCTTCCCATTTTCCACCAATCTAACACTTTTTAACCATTTGTGTCCATTCCTAACACAGTATTGCACCTCTCTAACCCTTTTTAAACATATGTGTCCATTTCTACCCCAGTTTTGCACTTCTCTAACCCTCATAAAGCCATTGTTTCCTCTTTCTAAACCATTTTTGCCCACTTTCAACACCTTTTATGCCTTTTTTTTCCTTCTCTAAACAATTTTGTCAATTTCTAACCAATTTTCAGTCTTTCTTTTTCCTTTTCTAAACTATTTTTGCCTATTTTCCCTCCCATTTAAGCCAATTTTGACCATTTCTAACCAATTTTTACTCACTTCGAACTCATTTTAAGTCATTTTTGTCTATTTCTAGCCTTGTCTAACAAAGCTTTTTTCCAGATTTAAGCCATTTTTGGCCATTTCTACCCCAGTTTTGCTCTTCTCTCATTATTGTTAAGCCGGTTTTGGCCGTTTCTAACCCAATTTTGCTCTTCTCTAAGAATTTTAAAGCCAATTTTGGCTATTTCTAACCCATTTCTGCCCAATTGCAACCAGTTTCAAGCCGTAGTTTTCCTTTCCTAACCCATTTTTGCACCTGTCTAATAAATCTGGGCCCAATTTTGGCCATATCTAACCCATTTTTGGGCTTCTCTATCCCTTCTTAACCCATCTTTGACCAATTCTAACCCTTTATAACCTATTTTCAACCCCCTTCAAGCCGCCTTTGGACATTTCTTCCCCTGTTTTCCACCAATCTAACCCTTTTTAACCATTTGTGTCCATTTCTAACCCAGTATTGCACCTCCCTAACCCTTTTTAAACATTTGTGTCCATTTCTACCCCAGTGTTGCACTTCTCTAACCCTCATAAAGCCATTGTTTCCTCTTTCTAAACCATTTTTGCCCACTTTCAACGCCTTTTATGCCATTTTTTTCCTTCTCTAAACAATTTTCTCAATCTCTAAGCAATTTTCAGCCTTTCTTTTTTTCCTTTTCTAAACTATTTTTTGCCTATTTTCCCTCCCTTTTTAAGTCAATTTTGACCATTTCTAACCTGTTTTTACTCACTTCTAAGTTATTTTATGTCTCTTTTGGCTATTTCCTGCCTTGTCTAGCTAAGCTCTTACCAGTTTTAAGTCATTTTTGCCCATTTCTTCCCATTTTCCACCAATCTAACACTTTTTAAACCATTTGTGTCCATTCCTAACACAGTATTGCACCTCTCTAACTCTTTTTAAACATTTGTGTCCATTTCTACCCCAGTTTTGCACTTCTCTAACCCTCATAAAGCCATTGTTTCCTCTTTCTAAACCATTTTTGCCCACTTTCAACGCCTTTTATGCCATTTTTTTCCTTCTCTAAACAATTTTGTCAATTTCTAACCAATTTTTCATCCTTTCTTTTTTCTTTTTCTAAACAATTTTTGTCCATTTCCCACCCTTTGTAAGACAATTTTGACCATTTCTAACCTGTTTTTACTCACTTCTAAGTTATTTTATGTCTCTTTTGGCTATTTCTTGCCTTGTCTAGCTAAGCTCTTACCAGTTTTAAGTCATTTTTGCCCATTTCTTCCCATTTTCCACCAATCTAACACTTTTTAACCATTTGTGTCCATTCCTAACACAGTATTGCACCTCTCTAACCCTTTTTAAACATATGTGTCCATTTCTACCCCAGTTTTGCACTTCTCTAACCCTCATAAAGCCATTGTTTCCTCTTTCTAAACCATTTTTGCCCACTTTCAATGCCTTTTATGCCATTTTTTTCCTTCTCTAAACAATTTTGTCAATTTCTAACCAATTTTCAGTCTTTCTTTTTCCTTTTCTAAACTATTTTTGCCTATTTTCCCTCCCATTTTAAGCCAATTTTGACCATTTCTAACCAATTTTTACTCACTTCGAACTCATTTTAAGTCATTTTTGTCTATTTCTAGCCTTGTCTAACAAAGCTTTTTTCCAGATTTAAGCCATTTTTGGCCATTTCTACCCCAGTTTTGCTCTTCTCTCATTATTGTTAAGCCGGTTTTGGCCGTTTTCTAACCCAATTTTGCTCTTCTCTAAGAATTTTAAAGCCAATTTTGGCTATTTCTAATCCATTTCTGCCCAATTGCAACCAGTTTCAAGCCGTAGTTTTCCTTTCCTAACCCATTTTTGCACCTGTCTAATAAATCTGGGCCCAATTTTGGCCATATCTAACCCATTTTTGGGCTTCTCTATCCCTTCTTAACCCATCTTTGACCAATTCTAACCCTTTATAACCTATTTTCAACCCCCTTCAAGCCGCCTTTGGACATTTCTTCCCCTGTTTTCCACCAATCTAACCCTTTTTAACCATTTGTGTCCATTTCTAACCCAGTATTGCACCTCCCTAACCCTTTTTAAACATTTGTGTCCATTTCTACCCCAGTGTTGCACTTCTCTAACCCTCATAAAGTCATTGTTTCCTCTTTCTAAACCATTTTTGCCCACTTTCAACGCCTTTTATGCCATTTTTTTCCTTCTCTAAACAATTTTCTCAATCTCTAAGCAATTTTCAGCCTTTCTTTTTCCTTTTCTAAACTATTTTTGCCTATTTTCCCTCCCTTTTTAAGTCAATTTTGACCATTTCTAACCTGTTTTTACTCACTTCTAAGTTATTTTATGTCTCTTTTGGCTATTTCCTGCCTTGTCTAGCTAAGCTCTTACCAGTTTTAAGTCATTTTTGCCCATTTCTTCCCATTTTCCACCAATCTAACACTTTTTAACCATTTGTGTCCATTCCTAACACAGTATTGCACCTCTCTAACTCTTTTTAAACATTTGTGTCCATTTCTACCCCAGTTTTGCACTTCTCTAACCCTCATAAAGCCATTGTTTCCTCTTTCTAAACCATTTTTGCCCACTTTCAACGCCTTTTATGCCATTTTTTTCCTTCTCTAAACAATTTTGTCAATTTCTAACCAATTTTCATCCTTTCTTTTTTCTTTTTCTAAACAATTTTTGTCCATTTCCCACCCTTTGTAAGACAATTTTGACCATTTCTAACCTGTTTTTACTCACTTCTAAGTTATTTTATGTCTCTTTTGGCTATTTCTTGCCTTGTCTAGCTAAACTCTTACCAGTTTTAAGTCATTTTTGCCCATTTCTTCCCATTTTCCACCAATCTAACACTTTTTAACCATTTGTGTCCATTCCTAACACAGTATTGCACCTCTCTAACCCTTTTTAAACATATGTGTCCATTTCTACCCCAGTTTTGCACTTCTCTAACCCTCATAAAGCCATTGTTTCCTCTTTCTAAACCATTTTTGCCCACTTTCAATGCCTTTTATGCCATTTTTTTCCTTCTCTAAACAATTTTGTCAATTTCTAACCAATTTTCAGTCTTTCTTTTCCTTTTCTAAACTATTTTTGCCTATTTTCCCTCCCATTTTAAGCCAATTTTGACCATTTCTAACCAATTTTTACTCACTTCGAACTCATTTTAAGTCATTTTTGTCTATTTCTAGCCTTGTCTAACAAAGCTTTTTTCCAGATTTAAGCCATTTTTGGCCATTTCTACCCCAGTTTTGCTCTTCTCTCATTATTGTTAAGCCGGTTTTGGCCGTTTCTAACCCAATTTTGCTCTTCTCTAAGAATTTTAAAGCCAATTTTGGCTATTTCTAATCCATTTCTGCCCAATTGCAAGCAGTTTCAAGCCGTAGTTTTCCTTTCCTAACCCATTTTTGCACCTGTCTAATAAATCTGGGCCCAATTTTGGCCATATCTAACCCATTTTTGGGCTTCTCTATCCCTTCTTAACCCATCTTTGACCAATTCTAACCCTTTATAACCTATTTTCAACCCCCCTTCAAGCCGCCTTTGGACATTTCTTCCCCTGTTTTCCACCAATCTAACCCTTTTTAACCATTTGTGTCCATTTCTAACCCAGTATTGCTCCTCCCTAACCCTTTTTAAACATTTGTGTCCATTTCTACCCCAGTGTTGCACTTCTCTAACCCTCATAAAGTCATTGTTTCCTCTTTCTAAACCATTTTTGCCCACTTTCAACGCCTTTTATGCCATTTTTTTCCTTCTCTAAACAATTTTCTCAATCTCTAAGCAATTTTCAGCCTTTCTTTTTCCTTTTCTAAACTATTTTTGCCTATTTTCCCTCCCTTTTTAAGTCAATTTTGACCATTTCTAACCTGTTTTTACTCACTTCTAAGTTATTTTATGTCCTCTTTTGGCTATTTCCTGCCTTGTCTAGCTAAGCTCTTACCAGTTTTAAGTCAATTTTTGCCCATTTCTTCCCATTTTCCACCAATCTAACACTTTTTAACCATTTGTGTCATTCCTAACACAGTATTGCACCTCTCTAACTCTTTTTAAACATTTGTGTCCATTTCTTCTACCCCAGTTTTTGCACTTCTCTAACCCTCATAAAGCCATTGTTTCCTCTTTTCTAAACCATTTTTGCCCACTTTCAACGCCTTTTATGCCATTTTTTTCCTTCTCTAAACAATTTTGTCAATTTCTAACCAATTTTCATCCTTTCTTTTTCTTTTTCTAAACAATTTTTTGTCCATTTCCCACCCTTTGTAAGACAATTTTGACCATTTCTAACCTGTTTTTACTCACTTCTAAGTTATTTTATGTCTCTTTTGGCTATTTTCTTGCCTTGTCTAGCTAAGCTCTACCAGTTTTAAGTCATTTTTGCCCATTTCTTCCCATTTTCCACAATCTAACACTTTTTAACCATTTGTGTCCATTCCTACACAGTATTGCACCTCTCTAACCCTTTTTAAACATATGTGTCCATTTCTACCCCAGTTTTGCACTTCTCTAACCCTCATAAAGCCATTGTTTCCTCTTTCTAAACCATTTTTGCCCAATTTCAACGCCTTTTATGCCATTTTTTTCCTTCTCTAAAACAATTTTGTCAATTTCTAACCAATTTTCAGTCTTTCTTTTTCCTTTTCTAAACTATTTTTGCCTATTTTCCCTCCCATTTTAAGCCAATTTTGACCATTTCTAACCAATTTTTACTCACTTCGAACTCATTTAAGTCATTTTTGTCTATTTCTAGCCTTGTCTAACAAAGCTTTTTTCCTCAGATTTAAGCCATTTTTGGCCATTTCTACCCCAGTTTTGCTCTTCTCTCATCATTGTTAAGCCGGTTTTGGCCGTTTCTAACCCAATTTTGCTCTTCTCTAAGAATTTTAAAGCCAATTTTGGCTATTTCTAATCCTTTTCTGCCCAATTGCAACCCGTTTCAAGCCGTAGTTTTCCATTTCTAACTCATTTTTGCACATCTCTAATAAATCTGGGCCCAATTTTGGCCATATCTAACCCATTTTTGGCTTCTCTATCCCTTCTTAACCCATCTTTGACCATTTCTAACCCTTTATAACCTATTTTTAACCCCCTTCAAGCAGCCTTTGGACATTTCTACCACTGTTATTCACATCTCTAACTCTTTGTAACCATTTGTGTCCATTTCTAACCCAGTATTGCACCTCCCTAACCCTTTTTAAACATTTGTGTCCATTTCTACCCCAGTTTTGCACTTCTCTAACCCTCATAAAGTCATTGTTTCCTCTTTCTAAACCATTTTTGCCCACTTTCAACGCCTTTTATGCCATTTTTTTCCTTCTCTAAACAATTTTGTCAATTTCTAACCAATTTTCATCCTTTCTTTTTCCTTTTCTAAACTATTTTTGTCCATTTCCCACCCTTTTAAGCAATTTTGACCATTTCTAACCTGTTTTTACTCACTTCTAAGTTATTTTATGTCTCTTTTGGCTATTTCTTGCCTTGTCTAGCTAAGCTCTTACCAGTTTTAAGTCATTTTTGCCCATTTCTTCCCATTTTCCACCAATCTAACACTTTTTAACCATTTGTGTCCATTCCTAACACAGTATTGCACCTCTCTAACCCTTTTTAAACATGTGTCCATTTCTACCCCAGTTTTGCACTTCTCTAACCCTCATAAAGCCATTGTTTCCTCTTTCTAAACCATTTTTGCCCACTTTCAACGCCTTTTATGCCATTTTTTTCCTTCTCTAAACAATTTTGTCAATTTCTAACCAATTTTCATCCTTTCTTTTTTCTTTTTCTAAACAATTTTTGTCCATTTCCCACCCTTTGTAAGACAATTTTGACCATTTCTAACCTGTTTTTACTCACTTCTAAGTTATTTTATGTCTCTTTTGGCTATTTCTTGCCTTGTCTAGCTAAGCTCTTACCAGTTTTAAGTCATTTTTGCCCATTTCTTCCCATTTTCCACCAATCTAACACTTTTTAACCATTTGTGTCCATTCCTAACACAGTATTGCACCTCTCTAACCCTTTTTCAACATGTGTCCATTTCTACCCCAGTTTTGCACTTCTCTAACCCTCATAAAGCCATTGTTTCCTCTTTCTAAACCATTTTTGCCCACTTTCAACACCTTTTATGCCATTTTTTTCCTTCTCTAAACAATTTTGTCAATTTCTAACCAATTTTCAGCCTTTCTTTTTCCTTTTCTAAACTATTTTTGCCTATTTTCCCTCCCATTTTAAGCCAATTTTGACCATTTCTAACCAATTTTTACTCACTTCGAACTCATTTTAAGTCATTTTTGTCTATTTCTAGCCTTGTCTAACAAAGCTTTTTTCCAGATTTAAGCCATTTTTGGCCATTTCTACCCCAGTTTTGCTCTTCTCTCATCATTGTTAAGCCGGTTTTGGCCGTTTCTAACCCAATTTTGCTCTTCTCTAAGAATTTTAAAGCCAATTTTGGCTATTTCTAATCCATTTCTGCCCAATTGCAACCAGTTTCAAGCCGTAGTTTTCCTTTCTAACCCATTTTTGCACCTGTCTAATAAATCTGGGCCCAATTTTGGCCATATCTAACCCATTTTTGGGCTTCTCTATCCCTTCTTAACCCATCTTTGACCAATTCTAACCCTTTATAACCTATTTTCAACCCCCTTCAAGCCGCCTTTGGACATTTCTTCCCCTGTTTTCCACCAATCTAACCCTTTTTAACCATTTGTGTCCATTTCTAACCCAGTATTGCACCTCCCTAACCCTTTTTAAACATTTGTGTCCATTTCTACCCCAGTGTTGCACTTCTCTAACCCTCATAAAGTCATTGTTTCCTCTTTCTAAACCATTTTTGCCCACTTTCAACGCCTTTTATGCCATTTTTTTCCTTCTCTAAACAATTTTGTCAATCTCTAAGCAATTTTCAGCCTTTCTTTTTCCTTTTCTAAACTATTTTTGCCTATTTTCCCTCCCTTTTTAAGTAAATTTTGACCATTTCTAACTGTTTTTACTCACTTCTAAGTTATTTTATGTCTCTTTTGGCTATTTCCTGCCTTGTCTAGCTAAGCTCTTACCAGTTTTAAGTCATTTTTGCCCATTTCTTCCCATTTTCCACCAATCTAACACTTTTTAACCATTTGTGTCCATTCCTAACACAGTATTGCACCTCTCTAACTCTTTTTAAACATTTGTGTCCATTTCTACCCCAGTTTTGCACTTCTCTAACCCTCATAAAGCCATTGTTTCCTCTTTCTAAACCATTTTTGCCCACTTTCAACGCCTTTTATGCCATTTTTTTCCTTCTCTAAACAATTTTGTCAATTTCTAACCAATTTTCATCCTTTCTTTTTTCTTTTTCTAAACAATTTTTGTCCATTTCCCACCCTTTGTAAGACAATTTTGACCATTTCTAACCTGTTTTTACTCACTTCTAAGTTATTTTATGTCTCTTTTGGCTATTTCTTGCCTTGTCTAGCTAAGCTCTTACCAGTTTTAAGTCATTTTTGCCCATTTCTTCCCATTTTCCACCAATCTAACACTTTTTAACCATTTGTGTCCATTCCTAACACAGTATTGCACCTCTCTAACCCTTTTTAAACATATGTGTCCATTTCTACCCCAGTTTTGCACTTCTCTAACCCTCATAAAGCCATTGTTTCCTCTTTCTAAACCATTTTTGCCCACTTTCAACACCTTTTATGCCATTTTTTTCCTTCTCTAAACAATTTTGTCAATTTCTAACCAATTTTCAGTCTTTCTTTTTCCTTTTCTAAACTATTTTTGCCTATTTTCCCTCCCATTTTAAGCCAATTTTGACCATTTCTAACCAATTTTTACTCACTTCGAACTCATTTTAAGTCATTTTTGTCTATTTCTAGCCTTGTCTAACAAAGCTTTTTTCCAGATTTAAGCCATTTTTGGCCATTTCTACCCCAGTTTTGCTCTTCTCTCATTATTGTTAAGCCGGTTTTGGCCGTTTCTAACCCAATTTTGCTCTTCTCTAAGAATTTTAAAGCCAATTTTGGCTATTTCTAATCCATTTCTGCCCAATTGCAACCAGTTTCAAGCCGTAGTTTTCCTTTCCTAACCCATTTTTGCACCTGTCTAATAAATCTGGGCCCAATTTTGGCCATATCTAACCCATTTTTGGGCTTCTCTATCCCTTCTTAACCCATCTTTGACCAATTCTAACCCTTTATAACCTATTTTCAACCCCCTTCAAGCCGCCTTTGGACATTTCTTCCCTGTTTTCCACCAATCTAACCCTTTTTAACCATTTGTGTCCATTTCTAACCCAGTATTGCACCTCCCTAACCCTTTTAAACATTTGTGTCCATTTCTACCCCAGTGTTGCACTTCTCTAACCCTCATAAAGTCATTGTTTCCTCTTTCTAAACCATTTTTGCCCACTTTCAACGCCTTTTATGCCATTTTTTTCCTTCTCTAAACAATTTTCTCAATCTCTAAGCAATTTTCAGCCTTTCTTTTTCCTTTTCTAAACTATTTTTGCCATTTTCCCTCCCTTTTTAAGTAATTTTGACCATTTCTAACCTGTTTTTACTCACTTCTAAGTTATTTTATGTCTCTTTTGGCTATTTCCTGCCTTGTCTAGCTAAGCTCTTACCAGTTTTAAGTCATTTTTGCCCATTTCTTCCCATTTTCCACCAATCTAACACTTTTTAACCATTTGTGTCCATTCCTAACACAGTATTGCACCTCTCTAACTCTTTTTAAACATTTGTGTCCATTTCTACCCCAGTTTTGCACTTCTCTAACCCTCATAAAGCCATTGTTTCCTCTTTCTAAACCATTTTTGCCCACTTTCAACGCCTTTTATGCCATTTTTTTCCTTCTCTAAACAATTTTGTCAATTTCTAACCAATTTTCATCCTTTCTTTTTTCTTTTTCTAAACAATTTTTGTCCATTTCCCACCCTTTGTAAGACAATTTTGACCATTTCTAACCTGTTTTTACTCACTTCTAAGTTATTTTATGTCTCTTTTGGCTATTTCTTGCCTTGTCTAGCTAAGCTCTTACCAGTTTTAAGTCATTTTTGCCCATTTCTTCCCATTTTCCACCAATCTAACACTTTTTAACCATTTGTGTCCATTCCTAACACAGTATTGCACCTCTCTAACCCTTTTTAAACATATGTGTCCATTTCTACCCCAGTTTTGCACTTCTCTAACCCTCATAAAGTCATTGTTTCCTCTTTCTAAACCATTTTTGCCCACTTTCAACACCTTTTATGCCATTTTTTTCCTTCTCTAAACATTTTGTCAATTTCTAACCAATTTTCAGTCTTTCTTTTTCCTTTTCTAAACTATTTTTGCCTATTTTCCCTCCCATTTTAAGCCAATTTTGACCATTTCTAACCAATTTTTACTCACTTCGAACTCATTTTAAGTCATTTTTGTCTATTTCTAGCCTTGTCTAACAAAGCTTTTTTCCAGATTTAAGCCATTTTTGGCCATTTCTACCCCAGTTTTGCTCTTCTCTCATTATTGTTAAGCCAGTTTTGGCCGTTTCTAACCCAATTTTGCTCTTCTCTAAGAATTTTAAAGCCAATTTTGGCTATTTCTAATCCATTTCTGCCCAATTGCAACCAGTTTCAAGCCGTAGTTTTCCTTTCCTAACCCATTTTTGCACCTCTCTAATAAATCTGGGCCCAATTTTGGCCATATCTAACCCATTTTTGGGCTTCTCTATCCCTTCTTAACCCATCTTTGACCAATTTCTAACCCTTTATAACCTATTTTCAACCCCCTTCAAGCCGCCTTTGGACATTTCTTCCCCTGTTTTCCACCAATCTAACCCTTTTTAACCATTTGTGTCCATTTCTAACCCAGTATTGCACCTCCCTAACCCTTTTTAAACATTTGTGTCCATTTCTACCCCAGTTTTGCACTTCTCTAACCCTCATAAAGTCATTGTTTCCTCTTTCTAAACCATTTTTGCCCACTTTCAACGCCTTTTATGCCATTTTTTTCCTTCTCTAAACAATTTTGTCAATCTCTAAGCAATTTTCAGCCTTTCTTTTTCCTTTTCTAAACTATTTTTGCCTATTTTCCCTCCCTTTTTAAGTCAATTTTGACCATTTCTAACCTGTTTTTACTCACTTCTAAGTTATTTTATGTCTCTTTTGGCTATTTCCTGCCTTGTCTAGCTAAGCTCTTACCAGTTTTAAGTCATTTTTGCCCATTTCTTCCCATTTTCCACCAATCTAACACTTTTTAACCATTTGTGTCCATTCCTAACACAGTATTGCACCTCTCTAACTCTTTTTAAACATTTGTGTCCATTTCTACCCCAGTTTTGCACTTCTCTAACCCTCATAAAGCCATTGTTTCCTCTTTCTAAACCATTTTTGCCCACTTTCAACGCCTTTTATGCCATTTTTTTTTCTTCTCTAAACAATTTTGTCAATTTCTAACCAATTTTCATCCTTTCTTTTTTCTTTTTCTAAACAATTTTTGTCCATTTCCCACCCTTTGTAAGACAATTTTGACCATTTCTAACCTGTTTTTACTCACTTCTAAGTTATTTTATGTCTCTTTTGGCTATTTCTTGCCTTGTCTAGCTAAGCTCTTACCAGTTTTAAGTCATTTTTGCCCATTTCTTCCCATTTTCCACCAATCTAACACTTTTTAACCATTTGTGTCCATTCCTAACACAGTATTGCACCTCTCTAACCCTTTTTAAACATATGTGTCCATTTCTACCCCAGTTTTGCACTTCTCTAACCCTCATAAAGCCATTGTTTCCTCTTTCTAAACCATTTTTGCCCACTTTCAACACCTTTTATGCCATTTTTTTCCTTCTCTAAACAATTTTGTCAATTTCTAACCAATTTTCAGTCTTTCTTTTTCCTTTTCTAAACTATTTTTGCCTATTTTCCCTCCCATTTTAAGCCAATTTTGACCATTTCTAACCAATTTTTACTCACTTCGAACTCATTTTAAGTCATTTTTGTCTATTTCTTGCCTTGTCTAGCTAAGCTCTTACCAGTTTTAAGTCATTTTTGCCCATTTCTACCCCAGTTTTGCTCTTCTCTCATTATTGTTAAGCCGGTTTTGGCCGTTTCTAACCCAATTTTGCTCTTCTCTAAGAATTTT
The DNA here is from genome assembly GCF_012275295.1 of Melopsittacus undulatus. NCBI lineage: Eukaryota > Metazoa > Chordata > Aves > Psittaciformes > Psittaculidae > Melopsittacus > Melopsittacus undulatus. The sequence continues at coordinate 242,163 of NW_022994611.1, forward strand.
AAAGCCAATTTTGGCTATTTCTAATCCATTTCTGCCCAATTGCAACCAGTTTCAAGCCGTAGTTTTCCTTTCCTAACCCATTTTTGCACCTGTCTAATAAATCTGGGCCCAATTTTGGCCATATCTAACCCATTTTTGGGCTTCTCTATCCCTTCTTAACCCATCTTTGACCAATTCTAACCCTTTATAACCTATTTTCAACCCCCTTCAAGCCGCCTTTGGACATTTCTTCCCCTGTTTTCCACCAATCTAACCTTTTTAACCATTTGTGTCCATTTCTAACCCAGTATTGCACCTCCCTAACCCTTTTTAAACATTTGTGTCCATTTCTACCCCAGTTTTGCACTTCTCTAACCCTCATAAAGTCATTGTTTCCTCTTTCTAAACCATTTTTGCCCACTTTCAACGCCTTTTATGCCATTTTTTTCCTTCTCTAAACAATTTTCTCAATCTCTAAGCAATTTTCAGCCTTTCTTTTTCCTTTTCTAAACTATTTTTGCCTATTTTCCCTCCCTTTTTAAGTAAATTTTGACCATTTCTAACCTGTTTTTACTCACTTCTAAGTTATTTTATGTCTCTTTTGGCTATTTCCTGCCTTGTCTAGCTAAGCTCTTACCAGTTTTAAGTCATTTTTGCCCATTTCTTCCCATTTTCCACCAATCTAACACTTTTTAACCATTTGTGTCCATTCCTAACACAGTATTGCACCTCTCTAACTCTTTTTAAACATTTGTGTCCATTTCTACCCCAGTTTTGCACTTCTCTAACCCTCATAAAGCCATTGTTTCCTCTTTCTAAACCATTTTTGCCCACTTTCAACGCCTTTTATGCCATTTTTTTCCTTCTCTAAACAATTTTGTCAATTTCTAACCAATTTTCATCCTTTCTTTTTTCTTTTTCTAAACAATTTTTGTCCATTTCCCACCCTTTGTAAGACAATTTTGACCATTTCTAACCTGTTTTTACTCACTTCTAAGTTATTTTATGTCTCTTTTGGCTATTTCTTGCCTTGTCTAGCTAAGCTCTTACCAGTTTTAAGTCATTTTTGCCCATTTCTTCCCATTTTCCACCAATCTAACACTTTTTAACCATTTGTGTCCATTCCTAACACAGTATTGCACCTCTCTAACCCTTTTTAAACATATGTGTCCATTTCTACCCCAGTTTTGCACTTCTCTAACCCTCATAAAGCCATTGTTTCCTCTTTCTAAACCATTTTTGCCCACTTTCAACCCTTTTATGCCATTTTTTCCTTCTCTAAACAATTTTGTCAATTTCTAACCAATTTTCAGTCTTTCTTTTCCTTTTCTAAACTATTTTTGCCTATTTTCCCTCCCATTTTAAGCCAATTTTGACCATTTCTAACCAATTTTTACTCACTTCGAACTCATTTTAAGTCATTTTTGTCTATTTCTAGCCTTGTCTAACAAAGCTTTTTTCCAGATTTAAGCCATTTTTGGCCATTTCTACCCCAGTTTTGCTCTTCTCTCATTATTGTTAAGCCGGTTTTGGCCGTTTCTAACCCAATTTTGCTCTTCTCTAAGAATTTTAAAGCCATTTTGGCTATTTCTAATCCATTTCTGCCCAATTGCAACCGTTTCAAGCCGTAGTTTCCTTTCCTAACCCATTTTTGCACCTGTCTAATAAATCTGGGCCCAATTTTGGCCATATCTAACCCATTTTTGGGCTTCTCTATCCCTTCTTAACCCATCTTTGACCAATTCTAACCCTTTATAACCTATTTTCAACCCCCTTCAAGCCGCCTTTGGACATTTCTTCCCCTGTTTCCACCAATCTAACCCTTTTTAACCATTTGTGTCCATTTCTAACCCAGTATTGCACCTCCCTAACCCTTTTTAAACATTTGTGTCCATTTCTACCCCAGTGTTGCACTTCTCTAACCCTCATAAAGTCATTGTTTCCTCTTTCTAAACCATTTTTGCCCACTTTCAACGCCTTTTATGCCATTTTTTTCCTTCTCTAAACAATTTTCTCAATCTCTAAGCAATTTTCAGCCTTTCTTTTTCCTTTTCTAAACTATTTTTGCCTATTTTCCCTCCCTTTTTAAGTAAATTTTGACCATTTCTAACCTGTTTTTACTCACTTCTAAGTTATTTTATGTCTCTTTTGGCTATTTCCTGCCTTGTCTAGCTAAGCTCTTACCAGTTTTAAGTCATTTTTGCCCATTTCTTCCCATTTTCCACCAATCTAACACTTTTTAACCATTTGTGTCCATTCCTAACACAGTATTGCACCTCTCTAACTCTTTTAAACATTTGTGTCCATTTCTACCCCAGTTTTGCACTTCTCTAACCCTCATAAAGCCATTGTTTCCTCTTTCTAAACCATTTTTGCCCACTTTCAACGCCTTTTATGCCATTTTTTTCCTTCTCTAAACAATTTTGTCAATTTCTAACCAATTTTCATCCTTTCTTTTTCTTTTTCTAAACAATTTTTGTCCATTTCCCACCCTTTGTAAGACAATTTTGACCATTTCTAACCTGTTTTTACTCACTTCTAAGTTATTTTATGTCTCTTTTGGCTATTTCTTGCCTTGTCTAGCTAAGCTCTTACCAGTTTTAAGTCATTTTTGCCCATTTCTTCCCATTTTCCACCAATCTAACACTTTTTAACCATTTGTGTCCATTCCTAACACAGTATTGCACCTCTCTAACCCTTTTTAAACATATGTGTCCATTTCTACCCCAGTTTTGCACTTCTCTAACCCTCATAAAGCCATTGTTTCCTCTTTCTAAACCATTTTTGCCCACTTTCAACACCTTTTATGCCATTTTTTTCCTTCTCTAAACAATTTTGTCAATTTCTAACCAATTTTCAGTCTTTCTTTTTCCTTTTCTAAACTATTTTTGCCTATTTTCCCTCCCATTTTAAGCCAATTTTGACCATTTCTAACCAATTTTTACTCACTTCGAACTCATTTTAAGTCATTTTTGTCTATTTCTAGCCTTGTCTAACAAAGCTTTTTTCCAGATTTAAGCCATTTTTGGCCATTTCTACCCAGTTTTGCTCTTCTCTCATTATTGTTAAGCCGGTTTTGGCCGTTTCTAACCCAATTTTGCTCTTCTCTAAGAATTTTAAAGCCAATTTTGGCTATTTCTAATCCATTTCTGCCCAATTGCAACCAGTTTCAAGCCGTAGTTTTCCTTTCCTAACCCATTTTTGCACCTGTCTAATAAATCTGGGCCCAATTTTGGCCATATCTAACCCATTTTTGGGCTTCTCTATCCCTTCTTAACCCATCTTTGACCAATTCTAACCCTTTATAACCTATTTTCAACCCCCTTCAAGCCGCCTTTGGACATTTCTTCCCCTGTTTTCCACCAATCTAACCCTTTTAACCATTTGTGTCCATTTCTAACCCAGTATTGCACCTCCCTAACCTTTTTAAACATTTGTGTCCATTTCTACCCCAGTTTTGCACTTCTCTAACCCTCATAAAGTCATTGTTTCCTCTTTCTAAACCATTTTTGCCCACTTTCAACGCCTTTTATGCCATTTTTTCCTTCTCTAAACAATTTTCTCAATCTCTAAGCAATTTTCAGCCTTTCTTTTTCCTTTTCTAAACTATTTTTGCCTGTTTTCCCTCCCTTTTTAAGCCAATTTTGACCATTTCTAACCTGTTTTTACTCACTTCTAAGTTATTTTATGTCTCTTTTGGCTATTTCCTGCCTTGTCTAGCTAAGCTCTTACCAGTTTTAAGTCATTTTTGCCCATTTCTTCCCATTTTCCCAATCTAACACTTTTTAACCATTTGTGTCCATTCCTAACACAGTATTGCACCTCTCTAACTCTTTTTAAACATTTGTGTCCATTTCTACCCCAGTTTTGCACTTCTCTAACCCTCATAAAGCCATTGTTTCCTCTTTCTAAACCATTTTTGCCCACTTTCAACGCCTTTTATGCCATTTTTTTCCTTCTCTAAACAATTTTGTCAATTTCTAACCAATTTTCATCCTTTCTTTTTCTTTTTCTAAACAATTTTTGTCCATTTCCCACCCTTTGTAAGACAATTTTGACCATTTCTAACCTGTTTTTACTCACTTCTAAGTTATTTTATGTCTCTTTTGGCTATTTCTTGCCTTGTCTAGCTAAGCTCTTACCAGTTTTAAGTCATTTTTGCCCATTTCTTCCCATTTTCCACCAATCTAACACTTTTTAACCATTTGTGTCCATTCCTAACACAGTATTGCACCTCTCTAACCCTTTTTAAACATATGTGTCCATTTCTACCCCAGTTTTGCACTTCTCTAACCCTCATAAAGCCATTGTTTCCTCTTTCTAAAACATTTTTGCCCACTTTCAACACCTTTTATGCCATTTTTTTCCTTCTCTAAACAATTTTGTCAATTTCTAACCAATTTTCAGCCTTTCTTTTTCCTTTTATAAACTATTTTTGCCTATTTTCCCTCCCCTTTTAGCCAATTTTGACCATTTCTAACCAATTTTTACTCACTTCGAACTCATTTTAAGTCATTTTTTGTCTATTTCTAGCCTTGTCTAACAAAGCTTTTTTCCAGATTTAAGCCATTTTTGGCCATTTCTCTACCCCGTTTTGCTCTTCTCTCATATTGTTAAGCCGGTTTGGCCGTTTTCTAACCAATTTTGCTCTTCTCTAAGAATTTAAAGCAATTTTGGCTATTTCTAATCCATTTCTGCCCATTGCAACCAGTTTCAAGCCGTAGTTTCCTTTCCTAACCCATTTTTGCACCTCTCTAATAAATCTGGGCCCATTTTGGCCATATCTAACCCATTTTGGGCTTCTCTATCCCTTCTTACCCATCTTTGACCATTCTAACCCTTTATAACCTATTTTTAACCCCCTTCAAGCCGCCTTTGGCCATTTCTTCCCACTTTTTCCACTCAATCTAACCCTTTTTTAACCATTTGTGTCCATTTTTTCTAACCCAGTATTGCACCTCTCCTAATAAACCCTTTTTAAATCATAAAAACATTTTCCAAACATTTTTGTCCATTTCTACCCCGTTTTGCACTTCTCTAACCCTCATAAAGTCTTGTTTCCTCTTTCTATTCTTTCTAACAACACCATTTTTTTGTTTGTTTGTTCTGTTTTTTTTTTTTTTTTGGTTTTTTTTGTTTTTTTTTTTTGCTGTTTGTTTTTTTTGCCCACATTCCACCATCAACGCACTTTTATATTAAGCCTAACAATTTTTTTCCTTCTCTAAAACTCATAAAATCTAAAACATTTTTTTTTTTTACCTCAATCTCTAAGCAATTTCAAGCCTTTTTGCTTTTTTCCTTTTCCTCCCTTTCTTCCTAAACTATTTTTTTTTGCCTATTTTTCTTCCCCTTCCCCTGCTTCCCTTTTTAAGTCAATTTTGACCATTTCTACCTGTTTTTTACTCACTTCTAAGTTATTTTATGTCTCTTTTGGCTATTTCCTGCCTTGTCTAGCTAAGCTCTTACCAGTTTAAGTCATTTTTTGCCCATTTCTTCCCATTTTCCACCAATCTAACACTTTTAAACCATTTGTGTCCATTCCTAACACAGTATTGCACCTCTCTAACCTTTTTAAAACATTTGTGTCCATTTCTACCCCAGTTTTGCACTTCTCTAACCCTCATAAAGCCATTGTTTCCTCTTTCTAAACCATTTTTGCCCACTTTCAACGCCTTTTATGCATTTTTTTCCTTCTCTAAACAATTTTGTCAATTTCTAACCAATTTTCATCCTTTCTTTTTCTTTTTCTAACAATTTTTGTCCATTTCCCACCCTTTGTAAGACAATTTTGACCATTTCTAACCTGTTTTTACTCACTTCTAAGTTATTTTATGTCTCTTTTGGCTATTTCTGCCTTGTCTAGCTAAGCTCTTACCAGTTTTAAGTCATTTTTGCCCATTTCTTCCCATTTTCCACCCAATCTAACACTTTTTAACCATTTGTGTCCATTCCTAACACAGTATTGCACCTCTCTAACCCTTTTTAAACATGTGTCCATTTCTACCCCAGTTTTGCACTTCTCTAACCCTCATAAAGCCATTGTTTCCTCTTTCTAAACCATTTTTGCCCACTTTCAACACCTTTTATGCCATTTTTTTCCTTCTCTAAACATTTTGTCAATTTCTAACCAATTTTCAGTCTTTTCTTTTTTTTCCTTTTCTAAACTATTTTTTGCCTATTTTCCCTCCCATTTTAAGCCAATTTTGACCATTTCTAACCAATTTTTACTCACTTCGAACTCATTTTAAGTCATTTTTGTCTATTTCTAGCCTTGTCTAACAAAGCTTTTTTCCAGATTTAAGCCATTTTTGGCCATTTCTACCCCAGTTTTGCTCTTCTCTCATTATTGTTAACCGGTTTTTGGCCGTTTCTAACCCAATTTTGCTCTTCTCTAAGAATTTTAAAGCCAATTTTGGCTATTTCTAATCCATTTCTGCCCAATTGCAACCAGTTTCAAGCCGTAGTTTTTCCTTTCCTAACACCATTTTTGCACATCTCTAATAAATCTGGGCCCAATTTTGGCCATATCTAACCCATTTTTGGGCTTCTCTATCCCTTCTTAACCCTCTTTGACCATTCTAACCCTTTATAACCTATTTTCAACCCCCTTCAAGCAGCCTTTGGACATTTCTTCCCCTGTTTTCCACTCTCTAACCCTTTTAACCATTTGTGTCCATTTCTAACCCAGTATTGCACCTCCCTAACCCTTTTTAAACATTTGTGTCCATTTCTACCCCAGTGTTGCACTTCTCTAACCCTCATAAAGTCATTGTTTCCTCTTTCTAAACCATTTTTGCCCACTTTCAACGCCTTTTATGCCATTTTTTTCCTTCTCTAAACAATTTTCTCAATCTCTAACCATTTTTCAGCCTTTCTTTTTCCTTTTCTAAACTATTTTTGCCTATTTCCCTCCCTTTTTAAGCCAATTTTTGACCATTTCTAACCTGTTTTTACTCACTTCTAAGTTATTTTATGTCTCTTTTCATTTTGGCTATTTCCTGCTTGTCTAGCTAAGCTCTTACCAGTTTTTTAAGTCATTTTTGCCCATTTCTTCCCATTTCCACCAATCTAACACTTTTTAAACCATTTGTGTCCATTCCTAACACAGTATTGCACCTCTCTAACCTTTTTAAACATTTGTGTCCATTTCTACCCCAGTTTTGCACTTCTCTAACCCTCATAAAGCCATTGTTTCCTCTTTCTAAACCATTTTTGCCCACTTTCAACGCCTTTTATGCCATTTTTTTCCTTCTCTAAACAATTTTGTCAATTTCTAACCAATTTTCATCCTTTCTTTTTTCTTTTTCTAAACAATTTTTTGTCCATTTCCCACCCTTTGTAAGACAATTTTGACCATTTCTAACCTGTTTTTTACTCACTTCTAAGTTATTTTATGTCTCTTTTGGCTATTTCTTGCCTTGTCTAGCTAAGCTCTTACCAGTTTTAAGTCATTTTTGCCCATTTCTTCCCATTTTCCACCAATCTAACACTTTTTAACCATTTGTGTCCATTCCTAACACAGTATTGCACCTCTCTAACCCTTTTTAAACATATGTGTCCATTTCTACCCCAGTTTTGCACTTCTCTAACCCTCATAAAGCCATTGTTTCCTCTTTCTAAACCATTTTTGCCCACTTTCAACGCCTTTTATGCCATTTTTTTCCTTCTCTAAACAATTTTGTCAATTTCTAACCAATTTTCAGTCTTTCTTTTTCCTTTTCTAAACTATTTTTGCCTATTTTCCCTCCCTTTTAAGCCAATTTTGACCATTTCTAACCAATTTTTACTCACTTCGAACTCATTTTAAGTCATTTTTGTCTATTTCTAGCCTTGTCTAACAAAGCTTTTTTCAGATTTAAGCCATTTTTGGCCATTTCTACCCAGTTTTGCTCTTCTCTCATTATTGTTAAGCCGGTTTTGGCCGTTTCTAACCCAATTTTGCTCTTCTCTAAGAATTTTAAAGCCAATTTTGGCTATTTCTAATCATTTTCTGCCAATTGCAATTTCAAGCCGTAGTTTTCCTTTCCTAACCATTTTTGCACCACTCTAATAAATCTGGGCCCAATTTTGGCCATATCTAACCCATTTTTGGGCTTCTCTATCCCTTCTTAACCCATCTTTGACCATTTCTAACCCTTTATAACCTATTTTCAACCCCCTTCAAGCCGCCTTTGGACATTTCTTCCCCTGTTTTCACCAATCTAACCCTTTTTAAACCATTTGTGTCCATTTCTAACCCAGTATTGCACCTCTCTAACCCTTTTTAAACATTTGTGTCCATTTCTACCCCAGTTTTGCACTTCTCTAACCCTCATAAAGTCATTGTTTCCTCTTTCTAAACCATTTTTGCCCACTTTCAACGCCTTTTATGCCATTTTTTTCCTTCTCTAACAATTTTCTCAATTTCTAAGCAATTTTCAGCCTTTCTTTTTCCTTTTCTAAACTATTTTTGCCTATTTCCCACCCTCCCTTTTTAAGTAAATTTTTGACCATTTCTAACCTGTTTTTACTCACTTATAAGTATTTATGTCTCTTTTGGCTATTTCCTGCCTTGTCTAGCTAAGCTCTTACCAGTTTTAAGTCATTTTTGCCCATTTCTTCCCATTTTCCACCAATCTAACACTTTTAACCATTTGTGTCCATTCCTAACACAGTATTGCACCTCTCTAACCCTTTTTAAACATTTGTGTCCATTTCTACCCCATTTTTGGGCTTCTCTAACCCTCATAAAGTCATTGTTTCCTCTTTCTAAACCATTTTTGCCCACTTTCAACGCCGCCTTTTATGCCATTTTTTTTCCTTCTCTAAACAATTTTGTCAATTTCTAACCAATTTTCATCCTTTCTTTTTTCTTTTTCTAAACAATTTTTGTCCATTTCCCACCCTTTGTAAGACAATTTTGACCATTTCTAACCTGTTTTTACTCACTTCTAAGTTATTTTATGTCTCTTTTGGCTATTTCTTGCCTTGTCTAGCTAAGCTCTTACCAGTTTTAAGTCATTTTTGCCCATTTCTTCCCATTTTCCACCAATCTAACACTTTTTAAACCATTTGTGTCCATTCCTAACACAGTATTGCACCTCTCTAACCCTTTTAAACATATGTGTCCATTTCTACCCAGTTTTTGCACTTCTCTAACCCTCATAAAGCCATTGTTTCCTCTTTCTAAACCATTTTTGCCCACTTTCAACGCCTTTTATGCCATTTTTTTCCTTCTCTAAACAATTTTGTGTCAATTTCTAACCAATTTTCAGTCTTTCTTTTTCCTTTTCTAAACTTTTTTGCCTATTTTCCCTCCCATTTTAAGCCAATTTTGACCATTTCTAACCATTTTTACTCACTTCGAACTCATTTTAAGTCATTTTTGTCTATTTCTAGCCTTGTCTAACAAAGCTTTTTTCCAGATTTAAGCCATTTTTGGCCATTTCTCTACCCAGTTTTGCTCTTCTCTCATTATTGTTAAGCCGGTTTTGGCCGTTTCTAACCCAATTTTGCTCTTCTCTAAGAATTTTAAAGCCAATTTTGGCTATTTCTAATCCTTTCTGCCCAATTGCAACCAGTTTCAAGCCGTATTTTTCCTTTCCTAACCCATTTTTGCACATCTCTAATAATCTGGGCCCAATTTTGGCCATATCTAACCCATTTTTGGGCTTCTCTATCCCTTCTTAACCCATCTTTGACCATTTCTAACCTTTATAACCTATTTTCACCCCCCTTCAAGCAGCCTTTGGACATTTCTTCCCCTGTTTTTCACCTCTCTAACTCTTTTTAACCATTTGTGTCCATTTCTAACGCAGTATTGCACCTCTCTAACCCTTTTTAAACATTTGTGTCCATTTCTACCCCAGTTTTGCACTTCTCTAACCCTCATAAAGTCATTGTTTCCTCTTTCTAAACCATTTTTGCCCACTTTCAACGCCTTTTATGCCATTTTTTTCCTTCTCTAACAATTTTGTCAATTTCTAACCAATTTTCAGCTTTCTTTTTCCTTTTCTAAACTATTTTTGCCTATTTCCCTCCCTTTTAAGCCATTTTTTGACCATTTCTAACCTGTTTTTACTCACTTCTAAGTTTATTTTTATGTCTCTTTTGGCTATTTCCTGCCTTGTCTAGCTAAGCTCTTACCAGTTTTAAGTCATTTTGCCCATTTCTTCCATTTTCCACCATCTAACACTTTTTTAACCATTTGTGTCCATTCCTAACACAGTATTGCACCTCTCTAACCTTTTTAAACATTTGTGTCCATTTCTACCCCCAGTTTTGCACTTCTCTAACCCTCATAAAGCCATTGTTTCCTCTTTCTAAACCATTTTTGGCCACTTTCAACGCCTTTTATGCCATTTTTTTCCTTCTCTAAACAATTTTGTCAATTTCTAACCAATTTTCATCCTTTCTTTTTTCTTTTTCTAAACAATTTTTGTCCATTTCCCACCCTTTGTAAGACAATTTTGACCATTTCTAACCTGTTTTTACTCACTTCTAGTTATTTTATGTCTCTTTTGGCTATTTCTTGCCTTGTCTAGCTAAGCTTCTTACCAGTTTTAAGTCATTTTTGCCCATTTCTTTCTTCCCATTTTCCACAATCTAACACTTTTTAACCATTTGTGTCCATTCCTAACACATTATTGCACCTCTCTAAACCCTTTTTTAAACATATGTGTCCATTTCTACCCCGTTTTGCACTTCTCTAACCCTCATAAAGCCATTGTTTCCTCTTTCTAAACCATTTTTGCCCACTTTCATTCAACACCTTTTATGCCATTTTTTTCCTTCTCTAAACAATTTTGTCAATTTCTAACCAATTTTCAGTCTTTCTTTTTCCTTTTCTAAACTATTTTTGCCTATTTCCCTCCCTTTTAAAGCCAATTTTGACCATTTCTAACCAATTTTTACTCACTTCGAACTCATTTTAAGTCATTTTTGTCTATTTCTAGCCTTTCTAACAAAGCTTTTTTCCAGATTTAAGCCATTTTTGGCCATTTCTACCCCAGTTTTGCTCTTCTCTCATTATTGTTAAGCCGGTTTTGGCCGTTTCTAACCCAATTTTGCTCTTCTCTAAGAATTTTAAAGCCAATTTTGGCTATTTCTAATCCTTTCTGCCCAATTGCAACCGTTTCAAGCCGTAGTTTTCCTTTCCTAACCCATTTTTGCACATCTCTAATAAATCTGGGCCAATTTTGGCCATATCTAACCCATTTTTGGGCTTCTCTATCCCTTCTTAACCCATCTTTGACCATTCTAACCCTTTATAACCTATTTTCACCCCCTTCAAGCAGCCTTTGGCCATTTCTTCCCCTGTTTTCACCAATCTACCCTTTTTTAACCATTTGTGTCCATTTCTAATGCCAGTATTGCACCTCTCTAACCTTTTTAAACATTTGTGTCCATTTCTACCCCAGTTTTGCACTTCTCTAACCCTCATAAAGTCATTGTTTCCTCTTTCTAAACCATTTTTTGCCCACTTTCAACGCTTTTATGCCATTTTTTTCCTTCTCTAAACAATTTTGTCAATTTCTAAGCAATTTTCAGCCTTTCTTTTTTCCTTTTCTAAACTATTTTTGCCTATTTTCCCTCCCATTTTAAGCCAATTTGACCATTTCTAACCTGTTTTTACTCACTTCTAAGTTATTTTATGTCTCTTTTGGCTATTTCCTGCCTTGTCTAGCTAAGCTCTTACCAGTTTTAAGTCATTTTTGCCCATTTCTTCCCATTTTCCACCAATCTAACACTTTTTAACCATTTGTGTCCATTCCTAACACAGTATTGCACCTCTCTAACCTTTTTAAACATTTGTGTCCATTTCTACCCCAGTTTTGCACTTCTCTAACCCTCATAAAGCCATTGTTTCCTCTTTCTAAACCATTTTTGCCCACTTTCAACGCCTTTTATGCCATTTTTTTCCTTCTCTAAACAATTTTGTCAATTTCTAACCAATTTTCATCCTTTCTTTTTCTTTTTCTAAACAATTTTTGTCCATTTCCCACCCTTTGTAAGACAATTTTGACCATTTCTAACCTGTTTTTACTCACTTCTAAGTTATTTTATGTCTCTTTTGGCTATTTCTTGCCTTGTCTAGCTAAGCTCTTACCAGTTTTAAGTCATTTTTGCCCATTTCTTCCCATTTTCCACCAATCTAACACTTTTTAACCATTTGTGTCCATTCCTAACACAGTATTGCACCTCTCTAACCCTTTTTAAACATATGTGTCCATTTCTACCCCAGTTTTGCACTTCTCTAACCCTCATAAAGCATTGTTTCCCTTCTTTCTAAACCATTTTTGTGCCACTTTCAACACCTTTTATGCCATTTTTTTCCTTCTCTAAACAATTTTGTCAATTTCTAACCAATTTTCATCCTTTCTTTTTCCTTTTCTAAACTATTTTTGCCTATTTTCCCTCCCATTTTAAGCCAATTTTGACCATTTCTAACCAATTTTTACTCACTTCGAACTCATTTTAAGTCATTTTTGTCTATTTCTAGCCTTGTCTAACAAAGCTTTTTTCCAGATTTAAGCCATTTTTGGCCATTTCTACCCCAGTTTTGCTCTTCTCTCATTATTGTTAAGCCGGTTTTGGCCGTTTCTAACCCAATTTTGCTCTTCTCTAAGAATTTTAAAGCCAATTTTGGCTATTTCTAATCCATTTCTGCCCAATTGCAACCAGTTTCAAGCCGTAGTTTTCCTTTCCTAACCCATTTTTGCACATCTCTAATAATCTGGGCCCATTTTGGCCATATCTAACCATTTTTGGGCTTCTCTATCCTTCTTAACCCATCTTTGACCAATTCTAACCCTTTATAACCTATTTTCAACCCCCTTCAAGCAGCCTTTGACATTTCTTCCCTGTTTTTCCACCAATCTCCTTTTTAACCATTTGTGTCCATTTCTAACCAGTATTGCACCTCCTAACCCTTTTTAAACATTTGTGTCCATTTCTACCCCAGTTTTGCACTTCTCTAACCCTCATAAAGTCATTGTTTCCTCTTTCTAAACCATGTTTGCCCACTTTCAACGCCTTTTATGCCATTTTTTTCCTTCTCTAAACAATTTTCTCAATCTCTAAGCAATTTTCAGCCTTTCTTTTTCCTTTTCTAAACTATTTTTGCCTATTTCCCTCCCTTTTTAAGTCAATTTTGACCATTTCTAACCTGTTTTTACTCACTTCTAAGTTATTTTATGTCTCTTTTGGCTATTTCCTGCCTTGTCTAGCTAAGCTCTTACCAGTTTTAAGTCATTTTTGCCCATTTCTTCCATTTTCCACCAATCTAACACTTTTTAACCATTTGTGTCCATTCCTAACACAGTATTGCACCTCTCTAACCCTTTTTAAACATTTGTGTCCATTTCTACCCAGTTTGCACTTCTCTAACCTCATAAAGCCATTGTTTCCTCTTTCTAAACCATTTTTGCCCACTTTCAACGCCTTTTATGCCATTTTTTTTCCTTCTCTAAACAATTTTGTCAATTTCTAACCAATTTTCATCCTTTCTTTTTTCTTTTTCTAAACAATTTTTGTCCATTTCCCACCCTTTGTAAGACAATTTTGACCATTTCTAACCTGTTTTTACTCACTTCTAAGTTTATTTTATGTCTCTTTTTTGGCTATTTCTTGCCTTGTCTAGCTAAGCTCTTACCAGTTTTAAGTCATTTTTGCCCCATTTCTTTCCCCATTTTCCACCAATCTAACCTTTTTAATAACCATTTGTGTCCATTCCTACACAGTATTGCACCTCTCTAACCCTTTTTTAAACATGTTCCATTTCTACCGCCAGTTTTGCACTTCTCTAACCCTCATAAAGCCATTGTTTCTCTTTCTAAACCATTTTTTGCCCACTTTCAACGCCTTTTATGCCAATTTTTTTTCCTCTCTAAAAATTTTGTCAATTTCTAACCAATTTTCAGTCTTTCTTTTTCCTTTTCTACTATTTTTGCCTATTGTCCCCTCCCATTTTAGCCAATTTTGACCATTTATAACCAAGTTTTTACTCACTTGCGCAAACTTCATTTTTAAGTCATTTTTGTCTATTTCTAGCCTTGTCTAACAAAGCTTTTTTCCAGATTTTAAGCCATTTTTGGCCATTTCTTACCCCAGTTTTGCTCTTTCTCTCATTATTGTTAAGCCCGGTTTTGCCGTTTCTAACCCAATTTTGCTCTTCTCTAAGAATTTTAAAGCCAATTTTTTT